>NC_042974.1:45224156-45351656 GCF_901001165.1 Salmo trutta | reverse complement strand
TGATGGCAAACAAAGAGGCACTGAGTTTGAAGGTAGGCCTTGAAATACATCCACAGATACACCTCCAATTGACTCAAATGATGTCAATTAGCCTATCAGAAGCTTCTAAAGCCATGACATCATTTTCTGTAATTTTCCAAGCTGTTTAAAGGAACAGTCAACTTAGTGTATGTAAACTTCTGACCCACTGGAATTGTCATAGTGAATTATAAGTGAAATAATCTGTAAACAATTGTTGGAAAAATGACTTGTCATGCACAAAGTAGATGTCCTAACCGACTTGCCAAAACTATAGTTTGTTAACAAGAAATGTGTGGAGTGGTTGAAAAACGAGTTTTAATGACTTCAACCTAAGTGTATGTAAACTTCCGACTTCAACTGTATATTCACAACATTCTATTAATAAATGTTCATGTTTATATACATGGTTTACACTTAAATAATGTATGAATGTGTGCATCTGACCTGGAGAATGTTCTAGTAGAATTAGTAGTAGCGGTGCACTAGCACTACACGTGGAATACCCAATGACTACGTCTGCAGGTAATGTTTTGTTATGGAAGGCAGGCAGGCATGCAGACAGACAACAGCTGTGGTATTGATGTATTATTGGTGCATTTAGAACTGGGCTGAGAAGGATGGATGGATGGATGGATGGAAGAAGGGAGAGGCAGCTGTAAGGTTCTTAAGTACAAATCCATTAAGTTACTACTTAAGTAGTTTTTTGGGTATCTGTACTTTACTATTTATTTTTTGCCTACTTCACTACATTACTAAAGAAAATGATTTACTTTTAAATCCATACATTTTCCCCTGACACCCATTTTGACAGGAAAATGGTCCAATTCACACACTTATCAAGAGAACATCCCTGGTCATCCCTATTGCCTCTGATCTGACGGACTCACCAAACACAAATGCTTTGTTTGTAAATTATGTCTAAGTGTTGGAGTGTCCCTGGCTATCAGTCAATTACATTTCTTTTTTAAATTGTGCCGTCTGGTTTGCTTAATATAAGGAATTTGAAATGGTTTATACTTTTCCTTTTTCTTTTGATACTTAAGTACATTTTAGCATCACTTGGTCTTCCTCCACCTGTCGATAGCTCTGTGTGTGTGCATGGTTACTGAACATTTAGTATGTCCATCACAACTGTCAGCTTTTAGCCTTTGCTGGATAATAACTCGAAGTATACGACTGTCTCAATCAACTGCTGTTCACAGCTTAACGTTGGCGATGACACAAAGTGTTGGCTAAAAATAATAACACTGAACATTGCTGTGGAAGCAGATAATCCAGTGTGTTTTGTGTGAGACTGCGTGTATCAGTGTCTGTCTCCCTTTCCCTACTATACCTTACACATGACCAGTTGTTGGATGTGTCCCATATGGCACTCTCTATGTAGTGCACTACTTTTGACCAGGGCCCATCTACTACATAGGGAATAGGGTGTCATCTGGGACAGATCTGTTGTTTCCTGCTAAATCCCTGTATTTTGGCCCTAATCCCACCCCATAGTAAACAACTGTCGATTTGGGAGGACCAGGATATTCTAATTAAGAGGAAAACGGACATATGCCTTTTTTTGTTTTTGTATCCCGCATCCATCAACCCTCATCCATCCACACTCATCCATCCACAGTCATCCCTCTCCACATTCAACCATCCACAGTCATCCCTCATTTTCTGTTTTCCTTTTGCATGTGATCATTGCAGCAAGAGAGAGAGGGTTTCCTTCGACAGAGATTGACCTGCATGATGTGACTATGGGTACATAGTTCTAATTGAGCAGGTTAAAACTACATGTCAGATGTACTGTCTCACAGCCGGACATGGTCACGGGTGGGCACTGACCCATAGAACACACACAACCAGTACTAGGCCCTTGCAGTGTCTGGTTACTTTCCTTGTGTGTAATGTTTTTTCATGCATGCCAGAGTCTTCCCATTCTGTCATTGTTGAGCGCGGTTTTAAATAGACACTGGGTATTTGAAGCAGCTTAGTTGCAAGTGAAACACACGTGATTTAATTAGTGGCTGTCAGTTTGGGCCATTCTAGAGGTCCCTGGATATTTTCCATCATGAAGTTCGTTGAGCCAGGGTTTGTAGTTTACCGTCTCTGTCTCTTCATCATCTGTGTGTGTGTTTGTCCATTTGTGGATCATCGATTTAATAGGCCATACTGTAGAATTTAATTGTGCGAGCTGTTGACAAGTTGCTCGAGTCACTGAATCTCTAACTATATTCTGTTCATTTGTGGCAGTGTAATAAATCTAGTCTAGGAAACCATACTGTCACCATGTACTGTATACAGTGAGGGAAAAAAGTATTTGATCCCCTGCTGATTTTGTACGTTTGCCCACTGACAAAGAAATGATCAGTCTATAATTTTAATGGTAGGTTTATTTGAACAGTGAGAGACAGAATAACAACAAAAATATCCAGAAAAACGCATGTCAAAAATGTTATAAAGTGATTTGCATTTTAATTAGGGAAATAAGTATTTGACCCCTCTGCAAAACATGACTTAGTACTTGGTGGCAAAACCCTTGTTGGCAAACACAGAGGTCAGACGTTTCTTGTAGTTGGCCACCAGGTTTGCACACATCTCAGGAGGAATTTTGTCCCACTCCTCTTTGCAGATCTTCTCCAAGTCATTAAGGTTTCGAGGCTGACGTTTGGCAACTCGAACCTTCAGCTCCCTCCACAGATTTTCTATGGGATTAAGGTCTGGAGACTGGCTAGGCCACTCCAGGACCTTAATGTGTTTCTTCTTGAGCCACTCCTTTGTTGCCTTGGCTGTGTGTTTTGGGTCATTGTCATGCTGGAATACCCATCCACAACCCATTTTCAATGCCCTGGCTGAGGGAAGGAGGTTCTTACCCAAGATTTGACGTTACATGGCCCCGTCCATCGTCCCTTTGATGTGGTGAAGTTGTCCTGTCCCCTTAGCAGAAAAACACCCCCAAAGCATAATGTTTCCACCTCCATGTTTGATGGTGGGGATGATGTTCTTGGGGTCATAGGCAGCATTCCTCCTCCTCCAAACACGGTGAGTTGAGTTGATGCCAAAGAGCTCCATTTTGGTCTCATCTGACCACAACACTTTCACCAGTTGTCCTCTGAATCATTCAGATGTTCATTGGCAAACTTCAGACGGGCATGTATATGTGCTTTCTTGAGCAGGGAGACCTTGCGGGCGCTGCAGGATTTCAGTCCTTCACGGCGTAGTGTGTTACCAATTGTTTTCTTGGTGACTATGGTCCCAGCTGCCTTGAGATCATTGACAAGATCCTCCCGTGTAGTTCTGGGCTGATTCCTCACCGTTCTCAGGATCATTACAACTCCACGAGGTGAGATCTTGCATGGAGCCCCAGGCCGAGGGAGATTGACAGTTCTTTTGTGTTTCTTCCATTTACGAATAATCACACCAAATGTTGTCACCTTCTCACCAAGCTGCTTGGCGATGGTCTTGTAGCCCATTCCAGCCTTGTCTAGGTCTACAATCTTGTCCCTGACATCCTTGGAGAGCTCTTTGGTCTTGACCATGGTGGAGAGTTTGGAATCTGATTGATTGATTGCTTGCTTCTGTGGACAGGTGTCTTTTATACAGGTAACAAGCTGAGATTAGGAGCACTCCCTTTAAGAGTGTGCTCCTAATCTCAGCTCGTTACCTGTATAAAAGACACCTGGGAGCCAGAAATCTTTCTGATTGAGAGGGGGTCAAATACTTATTTCCCTCATTAAAATGCAAATCAATTTATAACATTTTTGACATGTGTTTTTCTGGATTTTTTTGTTGTTATTCTGTCTCTCACTGTTCAAATAAACCTACCATTAAAATTATAGACTGATCATTTCTTTGCCAGTGGGCAAATGTACAAAATCAGCAGGGGATCAAATCCTTTTTTCCCTCCCTGTAAATACATACACCATGTTTCCCCTTCAACCCAACCTTCTGCTACAGGAATGTGAGTAGACCTAAGCCATACTCAACGTACCAGGACTGAAACCTGATGGTGTCTCAACCCTCTGACGACACCCTATCCACTGTCCAAAGACCGTTAACACCCTCGGAAGTGCTCCTACTGCAGTTACCAAGGCTTGGGTCATTACAAAGTCATCCACAAATAATAATCAAATCTAAATGGGACTATTTGGTAGTTATTAGAATCCCCATTCACTGCTGCAGAAACAGCAGCTACTTTTTCCCGGGGTCCACATGTAACATGACATAATACATAGTACAGAACATTATTAGTCAAGGACTGGAATACATTTTAAATGTCACACACAGCCTACATATCAGTACATGCACACTATCTAGGTCTAATACATAGTACAGAACATTAGTGAAGGACTGGAATACATTTCAAATGTCACACAGCCTACATATCAGTACATGCACACTATCTAGGTCTAATACATAGTACAGTGCAAATTCCTATACAATATATGTATACAAGAGAAATGTTAAATGTTCCTGTCCCAGCTCTGTCCCTGACATTGACATTTCCCTGGGACAGGGCTGTTGATGGCCGGTTAAGGTGACATCACAGCTCCACTGCAGTAGGATACGTCATGTAAAGTCCAGGCCGGAGGCTAGAGTTTGTTACAAGGTTTCACTTAGTGTTTCTCTCTCCACCACGGCTGAAAATATCCTGACGGTATTCAGCCACCTGCATTTTCAGAATGTCCTTCCCTTACCCACTGGTGCACCTTCAACTATTACTTGGACCAGATACCGGAGGAGGAGGGGTCTGTTGTAGTAATAGGGTAGTAGTATAATGTAGTAATATGGTAGTAGTCTAATATAGTAGTATAATGTAGTAATAGGGTAGTAGTCGTATAATGTAGTAATAGGGTAGTAGTATAATGTAGTAATGTAGCAGTAAGTGTACTAGTATAGTAATGTAATGATGTAGCAATAGTGTAGTAATAGGGTAGTAGTGTAATGTATTAATGTTAATAGAGTAGTAGTATAATGTAGTAATAGTGTACCAGTATAATATTGTAATAGGGTGGCAGTAGTATAGTCATGTAGTATAGTCACGTAGCAACACGATAGTAGTATAATAGTATGGTCATTTTGCTGAGTATTTTATCCAAACAGGCTCACAGCTAATAAATATACTGAACAAAAATATAAACGCAACATGCAACAATTTCAAACATTTTACTGAGTTACAGTTCATATAAGGAAACCAGTCAATTAGTCCCTAATCTATGGATTTCACATGACTGGGCATGTGTGCAGCCATGGGTGGGCCTGGGAGGGCCAATCAGAATGACTTTATTACAAATAGAAATACTCCTCAGTTTCATCAGCTGGCGATCCCACTGGTGAAGAAACTGGATGTGGAGGTCCTGGGCTTGCGGTTGTGTGGCCGGTTGGGGGTCCTGCCAAACTTTCTAAAACCACATGGAGGTGGCTTATGGAGAAATTAACATTCCATTTTCTGGCAACAGCTCTGCAGTCAGCATACCAATTCCACACTCCCTCAACTTGAGACATCTATGGCATTGTGTTGTGTGACACCTGCACATTTTAGTGGCATTTTATCATCCCCAGCACAAGGTGCACTTGTGTAATAATTATGCTGTTTAATCAGCTTCTTGATATGTTACACCTGTCAGGTCTGAATTATCTTGGAAAAGAAGAAATGCTGACTAACAGGGATGTAAACAAATTTGTGCTCAGAATTTTGGAGAAATACGCTATTTTGTGCGTATGGAACATTTCTGGGATCTTTCATTTCAGCTCATGAAACATGGGACCTTTCATTTCAGCTCATGAAACATGGGACCAACTCTTTACATGTTGCATTTATATTTTTGTTCAGTGTAAATAAATGTCACCAAGCAGATGCTTTTCTACAAAGCAACTTGCAGCACTGTGAGTGCATGCATTTTTTTTTGTATGTGTTAGGGATGTGCATCTTTCCCTTTCAATTGTGTGCATGCGCGAGCTGAGCCAAAAGGGAAACTGGGTACTCACTATCAGAGGGGGCAATGTTTGGTTTTTGTTCCTCCCACGTTTGCTCTGAAATCACCATCACCCACTAATTAATTAGTAATTTCTGCAGATTAAAAGTGTTAGAGCTAGTATTTATTTAAAAAGATTAGCTATGACATAGGTAATGAATATATAGCACAATTTTGGATTGCACCCCAGTCTCATAATCAAATGGTTTAGACCGTTTGGAAGTTTTGACAGACACTTCTCCTGCTTTAAATATATTTTTCTGACTGATGTATGCTACAGTTTAGAGTCCCACATACAAATGCACTCATTTTAAACTTTTAATGTATATATGCGCATATCCTAGTTTGTGTCTATGCGGGAATTGAACTCACAACCTTGGCGTTGCTAGCACATCACTCTTCTCAACTAAGCCACACAATGTAACAATGACCCTGTCCTGATCAGTAGTGTAGTGTGGGTGCCGTCTGGGGGATGATCAGTAGTGTAGTGTGGATGTAGTCTGGGGGATGATCAGTAGTGTGGATGCAGTCTGGGGGATGATCAGTAGTGTGGATGTGGTCTGGGGGATGATCAGTAGTGTGGATGCGGTCTGGGGGATGATCAGTAGTGTGGATGCGGTCTGGGGGATGATCAGTAGTGTGGATGCGGTCTGGGGGATGATCAGTAGTGTGGATGCGGTCTGGGGGATGATCAGTAGTGTGGATGCCGTCTGGGGGATGATCAGTAGTGTGGATGCCGTCTGGGGGATGATCAGTAGTGTGGATGCCGTCTGGGGGATGATCAGTAGTGTTGTGTGGATGCCGTCTGGGGGATGATCAGTAGTGTTGTGTGGATGCCGTCTGGGGGATGATCAGTAGTGTTGTGTGGATGCCGTCTGGGGGATGATCAGTAGTGTTGTGTGGATGCCGTCTGGGGGATGATCAGTAGTGTAGTGTGGATGCCGTCTGGGGGATGATCAGTAGTGTAGTGTGGATGCCGTCTGGGGGATGATCAGTAGTGTAGTGTGGATGCCGTCTGGGGGATGATCAGTAGTGTAGTGTGGATGCCGTCTGGGGGATGATCAGTAGTGCGGATGCCGTCTGGGGGATGATCAGTAGTGCGGATGTAGTCTGGGGGATGATCAGTAGTGCGGATGTAGTCTGGGGGATGATCAGTAGTGTAGTGTGGATGCCGTCTGGGGGATGATCAGTAGTGTAGTGTGGATGTAGTCTGGGGGATGATCAGTAGTGTGGATGTAGTCTGGGGGATGATCAGTAGTGTGGATGTAGTCTGGGGGATGATCAGTAGTGCGGATGTAGTCTGGGGGATGATCAGTAGTGCGGATGTAGTCTGGGGGATGATCAGTAGTGCGGATGTAGTCTGGGGGATGATCAGTAGTGCGGATGTAGTCTGGGGGATGATCAGTAGTGCGGATGTAGTCTGGGGGATGATCAGTAGTGTGGATGTAGTCTGGGGGATGATCAGTAGTGCGGATGCGGTCTGGGGGATGATCAGTAGTGTGGATGTAGTCTTGGTAACACCAGCCTCTCTACGTCCTCGACTTGAGAGTCTGGAACAGCTGCTTTGATGTGTCAACAGGACGCAACAATAATGTAGGGGCTGTGCCCTCAGACAGCACCCTACACTGACATTTTGTGTGCAAGCAGTCATCAAGGCAAAGGGTGGCTACTTTGAAGAATCTCATATCTTTAACACTTTTTGGTTACTACATTATTCCATATGTGTTATTTCATAGTTTTGATGTCTTCACTATTATTCTACAATGTAGAAACTTATAAAAATAAAGAAAAACCCTGGACTGATCCGGTATGTCAGTGGCGGACGGCTGGTTTGGGTCTCTGAGCTTTTCTGTTGTCATCCACAACACCCTCTTGCGGGTATTACCTTCATCTTCTCTGCGTCCTACACCAGGAGGAGTGGAGAGCGGGGGGGTGGGGGGGTGGAAGAGTACATTTAAAGGTTGTGCTGGGGGGTCATGATGCCTGTGCTTAAGGGCAAATGGGCAGGCATCGCCACAGACGCCTACATGGGCTTCAGTTAAGTTAAACCACTCCTGCCACTACTTCTTGCAGTACTTGAAGAACATCTTGTTTGCAAAAACAGTCTCTCTCTCTCTCTCTAGGTCATGCTGGCACTAAGAAGACATCTTTTACCAACAGTATAATTTTTTGGCATTGGGAAATGACACAAAATTAGCACCACATTAAAAGACCTAGAGCTTTTTGTTTTATGTTGTATTTCACATTGAAGATACTGTCTATGAGTGGCGATGGTCCCCTGTGGTATATGGCTAATATACCACGGCTAAGGGCTGTATCCAGACACTCCGCGTTTCGTTGTGCATAAGAACAGCCACTAGCCGTGGTATATGTGACTGTCCGGCTCAATTCGGTCCTATGTAGCAACATTTTAAAAAAAATTAACATTTTTTTACGTTGGATAAAAGTAGACACTTATCAGTATATCATACACTGCAGTTGAGGAACAATGGGAAATATACTTTGAATTGATAAACTTGTAACCACACTTTTGAGAAAATGGCTCTTGAATGTTCATCAATACACCCATTCATCATTGTTCACACCCTCTTAAGCCTTAGCCCCACTCATCTATTTAAGGATTCATTTGTAAGGGCATGTGCTAAACAGAGTGACTAGTGTAGTAAACAACCAAAGATTTCAAGACTAAAAGTGGTAAAAATAGTAGCCTACAATAAGGAAAAACTCTAGGTAAAAATACACTATACTGTATCTAGTCCTTTGCCTATATCCTAATCTGACTTTGGTGCAGGTCATGTTGTTACTTATCTGGTAAACACACACTATATAAAATGTTTATTTGTCACATGCACAGGATACAGAAGGCGTAAACGATACAGTGAAATGGTTACTTGCATAGTAGCAATATCAAAGACAGAAAGTGTCCAGATAATATTGTCTTACCCAGAAACACTTGTCTAAATAGATGGGTCATGTGAAAGAAATGCTTTAACCACCCCCAGCCACATCTAGCTAAGTGGATTGGTCACTATTGTCTAGACATGTACACATGTTCATGAAATACAATAGATGACTGTAATCACACCCAGACACACCTGGCTGACTTGATGGGTCATGTAATCATCTGGCGAAGTGGAGTCAAGCAAGTAACCTAATGGTGCTTTCAAGACAACTGGGAACTTGGAAAAAATAAGAGTTTAAATCATTATGTCAGTGATCTTCAGTTTGGAAAGTTGGGGCTCTAGAAAGAGGCCTGAGTTCCCGAGTTGGAATTCTGAGTTGGATGACCGGAGCTAATTTTTATCCAGAGTTCCCAGTTGTCTTGAATGTGGCAGTAATCCCAAGCCATACTACTAGTAATACAAACTAATTGTCATAGCTTGCCACCATGCATGAATCTGCAGGTAGCTAAAGCTAACCAACTAGGTTCAATGTTAGCTGTCTAGCAATGTAAATGGTTTTGAGATACAAATCATAAACGTAATGTTAGCTAGTGAGCCAGCCAGCTATTGTTAGCTAGCTAGCTAACAGCAAGCTTTAACTTGCATTGAAAATTACTTTCTGACAAAATTAGAAATGTATAATATCTGAAAATGTAACTAACTAGACTCTTACCCGTATACAATCCGGAGACACGTGTTTTATACAACAGCCTTCTGTGTGTTCTCTTTTTGACTCCCTCCGCATATCTGCAATCAAAAGCCAGAGTTTTGTCCACAGCTATTATACTCTGCTTCTACCGGGAATTCCACTGATTTCAAAACTCATTCAACTTCTTCCATGACAATAATTCTGTTGATCGCCGTTTCAGAAGACTACAATGTCAATGTCTGATTCAATGAAAATCTTTTTACCTAAATCAGGGATTTTCCTATCGTCTGATTCCTTTTCAGAGTCGGAGAGAATTAGCATGGCATGATTGTCCTCCAGAAGTTGGAGAGCTGTAGTAACACTTTTGCAGTTCCTCATGATATCTTTCAAAAAGCTACGTTAGAAAGGATTACTGAGCAGCTCACTACACATACTGAGCAGCTCATGTTATAGACAGAAACATGCTACATGGCAGACCAATCCGAACTCCTCTCTTGGCATGTCCAGCCCATCCATTATCTCAGCCAATCATGGCTAGCGGGAAGGTTCCTGCATTTTTCTGTGGCTAAACCAACTAGGCTCCTAATTTTATCAATTTTATCTGTATTTACAGATGGCATACACGTTTGTTATTAATGCACATGGAAGTTCATATGTTCCAGAAGGCATTTCTTCCCCCAAAAAAACAGGCATTTTGATTTCAAAAATTGTTTATGTTAAAATGCCTCTCCTGTGACGTAGTGATGTGCGGCATATGCCTAGTTTTCTGAAACTAGTCACATATTGGCCATACACCGCACCCTCTCGGGCCTTATTGCTTAAGTAAGTGATGCCTTCTCAACATGGCTCCTCATGTTTAACTCTCTCTGTCACTCAAATGATGTTGCCTGATAGTACTTTTGAACATCATGTGCTCATATATAGTAATCTTATCTTCATTCACGAAAGAATGCAGTTCCTCTAGCTTGCCGAAATTCTCCCGAAAACCAGGTTTTCAATTTGAGCCCTGACCCCTACAGAAAGATACTGTTAGAGTGCTGATTGTGATTTAAAAAGTGGGCTATAGATTCTTAATTCCATCCTCATTCAGAATAAATGTATAATTGGTAATAATATGAAGATATTGAAGCACATTTGATTACTATGCTAGTAGTTCTTGCATAAGAAAATGTTTTGTCGTTTCCCATATTTTAATCGAGTTGAAGTATTTTCTGTAGGGCCTTTTTCAGCCCTTATGCTGCCTGTCACCCAGTCAATTATGATAGTTATATTTATTTATTTAGGCTACTCAATATATTATAGGCCTATCATGCAAACAAACACTTAATCATTCCGTTTGTACAAATACTTTCAATCAATCATTTACTGGTGTGTCATCACTATAATTTCCATTTCGACATTACATGTATTCATCGCAGTGCCATTCTATACCATCGAAGTACAGTTCTAGGTCATTGTGCATACAATATGTAGGTCATATGGACTTCATCCACAATGACTGATTATTTTGGAGCTATATAGGACTGAGACCAACACATCTCTCCCGGTCTTCCCCAACCAACTCTCAGGGTTGCATGCACCCTCCCATAGCTCCTACATGACCAAAAGTATCATTGAACATCTCATTCCAAAATCATGGGCATTAATATGGAGTTGGTCCCCCCTTTGCTGCTATAACAGACTCCTCTCTTCTGGGAAGGCTTTCCACTAGATGTTGGAACATTGCTGTGGGGACTTACATTCAACCACAAGAGCATTAGTGAGGTTGGGCATTCCAATTCATCCCAAAGGTGCTCGAGGCCAATCAAGTTCTTCCACACCAATCTCGACTAACTATTTATTTATAGACCTCGCTTTGTGCACAGGGGCATTGTCATGCTGAAACAGGAAAGAGCCTTCCCCAAACTGTTGCCACAAAGTTGGAAGCACAGAATCGACTACAATGTCATGGGCGCTTAACCAATTGTGCTATTATGTGTTTTTTTTTCGCGTTATTTGTAACTTATTTTGTACATGATGTTTCTGCCACCATACCTTATGGCAAAAAAAGAGCTTCTGGATATCAGGACAGCGATAACTGACGTCAGATTAGACAAAGATTTTTTTCTTTGTCTAATCCGAGATACAGGATGTACTTCAGACACACAAGGCCAATATCCCAGTCATTGGCAAGAGAAAGAGACGCAGGTATAGAGGACAGAGGGCAGGGTGCCTCGTGAGGATCCGCCGACAGCTAGTGGGAAATCTGCCCTTAACATCAATATTACTTGCCAACGTACAATCATTGGACAATAAATTAGACGAGGTACGATCACAAATATCCTACCAACGGGACATCAAAAACTACAATATCTTATGTTTCACCGAATCCTGGCTGAATGACGATTTTGCTCACCTGAAGTAGAGTATCTCATGATAAGCTGTAGACCACACTATTTGCCAAGAGTTTTCATAAAAAAAATTTGTGGCTGTTTATTTACCACCACAGACGGATGCTGGCACTAAGACTGCACTGAGTCAGCTGTATAAGGAAATAAGCAAACAGGAAACCGCTCACCCAGAGGCGGCGCTCCTAGTGGCCGGGGACTTTTATGCAAGGAAACTTCAATCAGTTTTACCTCATTTCTATCAGCATGGTAAATGCACAACCAGAGGGAAACAAATTATAGATCACCTTTATTCCACAAACAGACGCATACAAAGCTCTCCCTCGCCCTCCATTTGGCAAATATAATCATAATTATATCCTCCTGATTCCTGCTTACAAGCAAAAATTAAAGCAGGAAGCACCAGTGACTCGGGCTATAAAATAAGTGGTCAGATGAAGCAGATGCTAAACTACAGGACTGTTTTGCTAACCCAAACCAGAAGCCATGGATTACAGGCAACATTCGCACTGAGCTAAAGGGTAGAGCTGTTGCTTTCAAGGTGCGGGACTCCAACCCGGAAGCTTATAAGAAATCCCGCTATGCCCTCCGACAAACCATCAAACAGGCAAAGCATCAATACAGGACTAAGATCAAATCGTACTACACCGGCTTGGCAGGGCCTGCGAACTATTACAGACTACAAAAGGGAGCACAGCCGCGAGCTGCCCAGTGAAACAAGCCTAACAGACATGCTAAATCACTTCAATGCTCGCTTCGAGGCAAGCAACACTAAGGCATGCATGAGAGCATCAGCTGTTCCGGACAACTGGGTGTCTTCACTGACATTTTCAACATGTCCCTGATTGAGTCTGTAATACCAACATGCTTCAAGCAGACCACCATAGTCCCTGTGCCCAAGAACACAAAGGTAACCCGCCTAAATGACTACAGACCCATAGCACTTGTCTGTAGTCACAAAAGTGCTTTGAAAGGCTGGTAATGGCTCACATCAACCCCATTGTCCCAGAAACCCTAGACCCACTCCAATTTGCATACCGTTCAAACAGATCCACAGATGATGCAATCACCTTTGCACTCCACACTGGACAAAATAAACACTTATGTGAGAATGCTATTCATTGACTACAGCTCAGCGATTAACACCATAGTGCCCTCAAAGCTCATCAATAAGCTAAGGATCCTGGGACTAAACACCTCCCTCTGCAACTGGATCCTGAACTTCCTGATGGGCCGCCCTCAGGTGATAAGGATAGGTAACAACACATCTGCCACGTTGTTCCTCAACACTGGAGACCCTCGGGTGCGTGCTCAGTCCCCTCCTGTACTCCCTGTTCACCCACGACTGCATGGCCAGGCATGACTCCAACACCATCATTAGACCTGGCCGGGTAGTGTCAGAATAACAACCTATCCCTCAACGTAATCAAGACAAAGGAGATGATTGTGGACAACAGGAGCAGGGGGACCGAGCACGCCCCATTCTCATCGACGGGGCTGTAGTAGAGCAGGTTGAGAGCTTCAAGTTCCTTGGTGTCCACATTACCAACAAACTAGAATGGTCCAAACACACCAAGACAGTCGTGAAGAGAGCACGACAAAACCTATTCCCCCTCAGGAGACTGAAAAGATTTGGCATGAGTCCTGAGATCCTCAAAAGGTTCTACAGCTGTAACATCGAGAGCATCCTGACTGGTTGCATCAGTGCCTGGGATGGAAACTGCTCGGCCTCTGACCGCAAGGCACTACAGAGGGTAGTGCGTACGGCCCAGCACATCAATGGAGCTAAGCTGCCTGCCATCCAGGACCTCTACACCAGGCGGTGTCAGAGGAAGGCCCTAAAAATTGTCAAAGACCCCAGCCACGCCAGTCATAGATTGCGCTCTGCTACCACATGGCAAGCAGTACTGGATCGCCAAGTCTAGGTCCAAAAGGCTTCTCAACAGCTTTTACCCCCAAGCCATAAGACTCCTGAACTGGTAATCAAATGGCTACCAGGACTATTTGCATTGTGTCCCCCCTCTTTTTACACTGCTGCTACTCTTTTTACTCTGCTGCTACTTTATCATCTATGCATAGTCATTTTAACTATACATTTCATGTACATATTACCTCAATTAGCCTGACTAACTGGTGCCCCCGCACATTGACTCTGTACCGGTACCACCTGTATATTGCCTCGCTAGTGTTATTTTTACTGTCATTTAACTATTTTTTTCTTTACTTATCGATTGTTTACCTAATACCTTTTTTTTTTTACTTAAAAATTGCACTCTTGGTTAGGGCTTGTAAGTAAGCATTTCTCTGTAAGATCTACACCTGTTGTATTTGGCACACATGACAAATAAACTTTGATTTGGTTGTATGCTGTAGTATTACGATTTCCCTTCACTGGAAGGGGCTTAGCCTGAACCATGAAAAACCGCCCCAGACCATTATTCCTCCTCCACCAAACTTTACAGTTGGCACTATGCATTGGGGCAGGTAGCGTTTTCCTGGCATCCGCCAAACCCAGATTTGTCCGTCACACTGCCAGATGGTGAAGCATGATTCACCACTCCAGAGAATGCGTTTCCACTGCTCCAGAGTCCATTGGCAGCGAGCTTTACACCACTCCAGCCGACGCTAGGCATTGCGCATTGTGGTCTTAGGCATGTGTGCTGCTGCTCGGCCATGGAAAACCATTTTCACGAAGCTCCCGACCAACAGTTCTTGTGCTGACGTTGCGTCCAGAGGCAGTTTGGAACTCGGTAGTGAGCGTTGCAATCGAGGACGTTTCCACTTCACAATAACAGCACTTACAGTTGACCAGGGCAGCTCTAGCTGGGCATAACATTTAACAAATTGACTTGTTGGAAAGGTGGCATCCTATGACGGTGCCACGTTGAAAGTCACTGAGCTCTTCAGTAAGTGTGCTCGGTTTTATACACCTGTCAGCAACTAGCCAAATACATTAATTTGAAGGGGTGTCCACATACTTTTGTATATATAGTGTAGCTGGCTAGATGGTAAATTTAGGCTTTTCCCCAAATCCTGTTGGCAAAACCACTAATACATCCTCCCCTCCCACAAAGGCTCCAAATGCTTCAAGTTGCTCCTATTTTAATTCAGTCCCAAAGTTGGTCATTACTATGTGGCATCTCTATCTCCTTTTCAGAAATATTTTTTTCTCCCCACAGCTTTAGTTAGTTTCAGCTTGGCTTGTTTACCTCTCTAGTGGTGGTGTAGCAAATTGATGAGGATGTGAGGGGCATCGTGCATGCAAATAGCGGGCATATATGAACCAATTAAAATGTTGCTTAACATTTGAGCTAACCTCCCCTTTTACAAGCCCGAGATAACAGACCAGAGTCACAGCTCGCTGTGTAGTAACATGGGTTGCGGGTCAGCCAGGCTAGTGTGGATGGGGGTCTGGGGGATGATCAGTAATGTGTTGTGGAAGGGGGTGATGTAGACTTTGTGTCCTAGAGCTGATTTTGTTTATCGAGAGAAGTCAGTGTAATTAGGGTTGCCAGATGTTGCCTTTGGTAAGCCTGGCCAGTCAGGTCTGAACTGAAGGCCAGTTTGTGTTGTCTTAATCACCTCTCCTGGCCTTGGCGTTTAATTATCTCGAATATGGCAACCTCACTGAACTGTCACATTGCCAGGCACTTCTCATCACTTACTAATGAAGAAGCACTTTTCAAATAACATTGTGGTCCATATGAACAAATCCCATTTGAAATGGTAATTTGTTTTTTTATGTACCGATTTTGAAGGTGGAGAAGTTCTAGGAGAATGATGCCTGTCCCCGCACATTGACTCCGTACCGGTACCCCCTGTATATAGCCTCGCTATTGTTATTTTACTGCTGCTGTTTAATTTTTAAAAAACTTTTATTTTCTATTTTTTACTTAACCAACAATGCAGTTTTAAGAAAAATAAGTGTTAAGTGCTTGTCAGTAAGCATTTCACTGTAAGGTGAATGCCTCTTGTATTTGGCGCATGTGACAAATGAAATGTGATTTTGATATATACATTCAGGATAATTTTACTGTGCTTTGTAGGCCCAGCCATAGAAGCTAGGACTAGCTGTATTTCTCTTCAGCTGATATAAACACACTTCGGCTTCATTTTTCACTCTCTCTGGTGCTCTGTTTCTGTCCTCATCCCTCCCCCTCTCTTTCCATCTCTCTCTCGCTCCATCTCTCTCTCTGTTGGAGAAACATTTCCTCCTCCCTCCCTTCTTCCCCTCCCACACACTGTCTCACACACCTACCGTCTGCCCGGCAGGTCTCTGTTGCTAGGAGACAGGGATGGACTGCTACCAAGCGAGCAACGTTTGTCCACCATGAACTCGTCCTCCCCAGCGGTTTAGTCTCACACACACACTACAATTATGAAAAGTATGAAACGATAACTCTAAATGAAAACTATTATAGAGAGTGATATACACACACATCCCACAGTAGAGTAGAGATATGGCAAACCTTCATAAAACAGTGACCTGGAGCACGCCTCCATTCTCCACCTGCTGTAACTAGAGTATCCATACAAAATGGCCTCCTCCTCCTACCAACATGTAGCTACCCAGCCACCCACATCTCCTACCCTGTGATCCATCCTGTGATCATATGATCCATGTCCTGTTGCTCCAGCTCTTCCTGTTGGTCCCTGGAGGCCTGAGGGGCTTTCATTTAGACAAATGGGTGTGATGGTGATCACTAAAGAGCACTTACCCCTGCATTGATCAATGGTGGCTATTAACAGGTGAGGGAGAAGACATGCTTACAGTAAACCTTCACTGTCTAACTAGAGCCTGTTAAAGAAGAGCCTATAAGACAGGGGATTAGCGATGCGGATTTTCTCACCGCCACATTTGAAGAGGGGGAGAGAGACAGGGGAAAGCTTTAAAGTAGAATTGTGGGGGGGGTTTTACAACCAAATCTCAATGTTTGTGTGTAAATGTCATGCTATAGAATGGTCCAGACACTTATTTTTTTTTTATTTTTTATTTTTGCAATTTTACTTGAGAAACATACCTCCAACCACCGGTTGAATATCCTCATTGTGCAGTATGGGGGCTCTGAAAAAGCATCAACAAAGGCTCCAAAAACATCCTTTTAGAAACTGATAAGTATATTGATTTAGGTCTTTACATGTTGTACACATGAAATTGCCTAAGTCCAAACTTTTTGGAAATTATAAATGAGGAATACAAAGTATATTGAAAGCAGGTGCTTCCACACAGGAAGTTTGACACTTGTAGAATCTATGCCAAGGCACATTGAAGCTGTTCTGGCAGCTCGTGGTGGCCCAACACCCTATTAAAACAGTTTATGTTGGTGTTTCCTTTATTTAGTCAGTTACCTGTAGCAGCAGGCTACACAGAGAATGGAACAGCTGGATAGGGGAAATGGCTCAAGTCGCACAAAATGGAATATAACATGGCCGATAAAGTTCGGAATCTAATGACCTGCATCACTATACTGACAGTGTTTCCATTTTTAAAAGGACGTATTTGGGTGTCGCGGTAAGTTTCTCTAACAAGTGAAATTGCAAAAAAAGTGTCCGGACCCTTCTATAACATGCCATTTTAATAACAAATTGAGATTTGGTTGTAAAAAAATCTAACTTTTCCCTGTAGCTCAGTTGGTAGAGCATGGTGTTTGCAACACCAGGGTTGTGGGTTCGATTCCCACGGGGGGCCAGCCCAGGAAAAAATAATAATAATTATGAAATGTATGCATTCACTACTGTAAGTCGCTCTGGATAAGAGCGTCTGCTAAATGACAAAAATGTAAATGGAGATAGAGTTTACTTAGCTGCCACCAGAGTAGGGCTAGGGGCTTCTAGATCACTTGAGGCTAACTCTAGGCTCTGGTCCTCTAGACTTAGGGTTGGAAAACTGATTATGACAAGGCTGGGCAAGAAAAGGTAGAGACAAATACACATAATGTCTCTAGACTGTAAACCAACCATGGCTGGGCTAGAGATGATGGGAACAACGCACATCCAACCGCTTTGACCACGTGTTGGAGATCATAGTATACGTTCGGGAAAGGGGACACTGTAAATGGTGATATATGTTCTATTGAAACCATGACTGGGAATCTGCTGTCCTCTATACGGAGTGAGGGGGTTCTTCCTAAAACTCTGCTATTCGTCTGCAGAGTGACGATGCATTACTGTAATCCACTACTAGTGCATTATAATGATGTTTATAACGCTTCCACCCTCTCCCTGTTGTTTCCTCACAATGTTGTTTCAGCGTGTTCAGTAAGGACCCCCCCATCAAAAAACCTGTCCACGGCACATCTGAGTGTCACCCCCGATGACCCGCCCTTGGGAGCCCTCCCTCCCTGTGGCACTAGGCTGATGAAGCGTACATCCACAGTGGGAGCAGAGCTGTATTTTAGCAGCAGAGTGGAGGAGAGGAGAGCTGATTTCAGTGCTCACATCATCACATGTCAAGACTGTCACCACCTCCTCACTCCCTAATGTGGCCTGACACCACAGCGTCTTATTTTGTGCTGATTCACTGTTCTCCATGTTGTTGAGCCTCACAGTAATAGGGCACGTTGTGCTGAGCCTGATGTGTGTGTGTGTGTGTGTTGTAGTGCTGACTCTGGGGGTGTTGAATCCCCGCCTCCTCATGCCCTGCCACAGGGAACATCACGCCCACCCCGGAATACAGCCAGGCAATCCCAGTCCAGCCCAGTTCTAACCAGCTCCCATGAAGACGACAACAACAAGCTAGCTACCACAGCAGAAACCCCATCAGAGCCCTGTTCTGTTTGTGACAAAAACATATATGGCAACCAAGCTGACTGGGGACTGCAGGAGGAAGAAGGGAGCGTGTGTGTACTTTTGATACTTTTGTACATTTTAGCAATTACATTTACTTTTGAAACTTAAGTATATTTAAAACCAAATACTTTTAGACTTTTACTCAAGAAGTATTTTACTTGGGTGACCTTGTACTTGAGGAATTTTCTATTAAGGTATATTTACTTTTACTCAAGTATGACACTTTTTCCACCACTGCGTATGCATGTGTGCTCCCGCATGTATCTCTGGATGGAAACTCCTCTAATATGGTGCAGTCCCTCCCTCCTGGCCAGTCCAGCCAGCCCTCTCTCTCTCTTTGGAGTCTCCCTGCAGCCCCCCCAGTGGCCCCCCCAGTGGCCCCCCCAGTGGCCCACCCAGTGGCCCCCCCAGTGGCCCGGTTTTCACTTGACATAACATGGCGATTTAATGCTGTGGAATATGGTCCAGTGTCTCTCCACTGAAGGCAATGACCTTGACAATGACTCGTTGACTGGCTTTGCTGCTCTGCTTCACTGTCCTGCATGATTGCAGGGATTCTCTGTGTGTTTTGGATGGACGAGATGTCGAATGAAATGGCCCCGACTGTAGTTACTTTGCTCGGTTTTCTGGCTTAGTGGCTTTATTTGCCGTCCTCCCCCTAATTATTCTTGTTCGCTGAAGCCTCAGTCAAGTCTGTCTTCCTTTTTCCTCTCCTGGGTCAGAGTGGAGAGGAGCATGGTCTTTCCTGTGGCAGAGTGTGTCCCAAAGGGCACACTATTCCCTATATAGTGCACTACTTTTGTACTAGTACTAATCAGTCTTTGGGGAATAGGGTGCCATTTGGTGTGCATACCAATACAGGCTGGTGCTGGTATATACGCTGTGTGAGCACAGTGCACACCCCAGTCTGTTCTCTCTATTCTTTTTCTTTTCTTTTAGTTTCTTCTGTTTCACTGTAGGGGGAAAACATGCAGATTCTGTCTGAAGAAAACAGACTTATTTTCCCTGGTGGAAGAGTGGAGATCTAAATATAAAATCATTAAATGAGCCTCGAGTTAAAAATAATTTGGACTTTAATTTGTTAGCCCAACTGCTGTTCCCAGACCAAGAGCAAGACTCTGATTAATTCTGCTCTGATGACTGGCTTAGCTGTACAGTACATTATCAACACTTGGTTACACACTAAGACTTATTTTGGAATTTCACAAAACATTCTATCATACTATTTGTACCTTGGACATTTTTCCATCTAGCACATATCTTTTTATATTTTACAATATCCTTTTTATATTTTACAATATCCTTTTTATATTTTTCCAGAGGAATCATCTCAATCCAAGCAATCGTATAAAAATAAATAGGACTGTAGCCCAAGAGAATATATTCCTTCCACACCAGCTACTGTAGCCAATAACCTCAAACTGCTGATAACATTCCAATGCAATATGCTTCCATGACCCTGCATGTGCCATATCTAATGTATGGCCTCAACAGCCATAGCATGCTCCTATGTGTCAAATCCATAGCATCAGTCAGAAAGAAAGATAGCGGGATGGGGAGAGAGACCAAGAGAGGGGCGGGAGGGAGGTGAGCGGGAGTTGGAGAAAGAGAGATCGAGGGGGGGGGGGAGCAGTAAGAGTGTTATTGCATCAGGAGTAGATAACGGTAATGAGACCTGTCTCTCAGACAGAGTAATCTCCTTCCCAGCCTTCTCCTACTGTATGCCTTAGAGGAGAGGAGAGATTGAGATGGGGGGGGGTGTAATCTCCTGCTCAGCAGAGGACTCAGTGGAGATGAGAGAGAAAGAGAAAAGAGAGAGATGGGGTGGAGGAGAGGAAGGGATAGGCAACATGTGGAGGGAGGAGAAAGAGGATGGAGGGGAGGAGAAGACTGAGGCAAGGAGAAACGGAGGAGTGGAGGAGGACAGGGAAAGAGAATAGAGGAGAAAAGAGGATATGGAGAAGAGAAGAAGGGCTGTGTACTTTGGCCTACCTTTTTAATTGTGCCTTTCTCCCAGTCCCAGGGTTGATTTATGGTGGGCCAACAGTAAAGAGGGATAAGAGGCTCTGGGGTGATGAGGTGATGGATGGGGAGGGGAAGCAACATCAAAGAAGATAATATTTTACGGGTGAAGAGAGGGTGACAGTGTTAGTGTGTTTTAACTGGGGCCTCCGTATAGCATGGGGCAATACTAACAGGAAGGGAGTTCAGTGTCTCTGTAGTGGACTGTAAATGTACCACAGAATAGTCCTGTCAGATCCAACATAACCATCTGAACTGATCTGAAAGAGCTGAACATGCGAAGATTCCATCCAATGATGTGCCTCCTGCCATGTTGCTTACACCTGTCAGGTAGTTTCAGATCAGTGCAGATGAAGGAGAGGTGACAAGGAAAGCAAGCCACTTTAGACTATTGAGATGCAGCCTCTTTAAAACACCAAGGGGATAAGGAATGAGGATCTGGTATATCAGCAAATCCTTCTCTTTTCCAACACTGGTCTCTGGTATTAATAATGATATTTCACTAGTTCCTCTAAACCAGGGTCTCAAACCTTTTGTTGTATTAGAGCAAAAAAATGTAACTATGCCAGCGACTTAATATTTGTTTTTATATATAGCTTTTAAATAGGCACGTTCTTCTCTTCTCCACTACCCTGTAACTCATCCATGTGTCCTTGGTGTAAAAGAGATGGGTTTTCTGTCAATATACCTTTTTAAAATAATGGCTAATAAACAGTATGTGTGGTATTTTCACAAATTTTGCCCGTTTTATTTGTCCTGTTTTTTTATTTTTTTCTACTCTCAATATTAAAATTATTCATAGAGAAACAATGTAAATGGATGTTCTGAGTCACATCAGAATACCATTTTTGAGGTCTGAAAAAAATAATGAATGTAGATGATTTATTTTTTCATTTAATTGTGCATCTAGCAAGAGAGGAATGCATTGGTCTAGTGATGTTCCTGTTAGGTCTAATGCTGCAGCACATGCCATGTCAGCGTTTGTAAACAATGGCCACCCAATTGATACAAATAATCATGATACAGTTCTGTCAGGTAAGCCTACTTTGCAGTTAACAAATAAAGGTTTATGGGGAAAGACTTTGTCTCCCCACAAGACTGTTATCATTAGAATCGGTAACTGGCTACATATGGAGGGGTTAACAAATGAGACAGACCGGGTCAATACTGTGCGAAATTATTTGGCAGATATTGTGTTACATTTGCCTTTTTAAACCAATAGTGTCTAACCAGGGGTGGGATAATGTCAATGTAGCTTTGATTGGATAGTAGCCGGGAGCTTTATGTTTGTCAGTTTCCGATGGAATAAAATGGGTGTACTAGTCATAAGTGGGCTGTGAGCTATTGGTATCTCGCGATCTACCTGTTGGACACCACTGCTCTAAACTATTTTTTCAGTAAAAGTTGAGGATGAGCAAAAGCTGAGAAAATAGAGGCAATTTAAACCAGCGCCACATCCATCAACTTTATCAACTGCATGTTTACTGACACTGCTGTTGCATCCTGGGTAATAGTCTGCAGGGTGAGTGCTCCCTGTACAGAAAACATGTCGCGAGGCGGCATTTGCATTTGCAATTAAAATTCAAATCAATGTAACATTTTTGACATGCGTTTTTCTGGATTTTTTTGTTGTTATTCTGTCTCTCACTGTTCAAGTAAACCTACCATTAATATTATAGACTGATCATTTCTTTGTCCGGGGGCAAACGTACAAAATCAGCAGGGGATCAAATTATTTTCTCCCTCACTGTATCGATGCAAAGCATTAAAAAGAGGGGCAAAGTGCTGTTTTTTTTGTTGACCGATTTGCCTCATGATTTGTCAACTCGCGCACAATTTGTCCTTCACATCAGAGTGCTGTTGCAGGATCCTTGCGTGTCTTGACCAATCAGATTAACAGAAATTGCAGGTCACGTGGGCCAGGCACAAAGCTCAATGCGCACTCTCCACTTTCCTCTAGTATTTATGTAGGGTCCGTGCAATCCAGGGTCCTTGGGACGTCCCTACCTCATTGAAGTTGAAATGTAAAATGGTAGGGGTTAGGGTTATGTTTAGGATAGGGATGTCCTAAGGCTCCTGTATAGCACTGACCATTTATTTAGCAAGCGTGTTAACACTTCACTCCCGTCAGAAACAAGCAAAAACATAAATGTAGCAGCCTATACACCTAAACATCTGACATGATCTATTGCATGGAATCAAGAGAGTCTGATCAACTGTAGGCTGCTAACAACATCACTTCATGAAAATACATGTTTCTGGGTTTGAAATTCCAGATCACTTTCCCGCAAACGCACAGTTCTCTGGAGTTATCAATGGCGTGCCACACGTACACGGCTTTGGCACACCCTGCATGAACGTTGGGAAATGAACAGGTTGGTGTTCAGATGACATGAACGGGTCTTTAAACCCGTTATGAGCGTCTCTCGGGTTTCCTGACAATGTGAACTGCAGGAAACGCACACGTACGTGTGTGTGTGTGTGTGTGTGTGTGTGTGTGTGTGTGTGTGTGTGTGTGTGTGTGTGTGTGTGTGTGTGTGTGTGCTTGTGTGTCTCAAACTCCCCACCGGATTGAAACTCTTGCAAACCTATAAAACTCTCCCAACTCCATATAAATCCCCAGAAACCTTGGCGTGAGTAAGGAATCAGGGCATGCTTATTAATAGGTGAAAATGTTAACTGGAAAATGCTAGCTGATATTATTGCTAATTTGCTACCCAAGCTGCAGTAGTCAACACTAAAAACATATTTAGGCTTATTTACAAAAGATACTGTTACTCTGTGTTACTATGAAAAATCCACTTGCTAAACTATGGCTGCCCATACTGGACAAACTGGTGAAACACACATTTGCTTCCCTGCAAGGAGCTATACCAGTGTTACTTACTATTTTTTGTAAGGGGGCAACTTTGGGTTGAGACAATCATTCAGAGGGCCGCACAGATCTTTCATTTGTTGTACTTTTTCTTCCAATATTATCAATTGAGAGCAAATTCAGAGCAATAGAGCACATGCAAATGAATTGATGTACTGCACATCACAAATATATACAGTTGAAGTCAGAAGTATACATACACCGTAGCCAAATACATTTGAACTCAGCTTTTCACAATTCCTGACATTTAATCCTAGTAAAAATTCCCTGTCGTACATCAGTTAGGATCACCGCTTTATTTTAAGAATGTGAAATGTCAGAATAATAGTAGAGGAAATTATTTATTTCAGATTTTATTTCTTTCATCACATTCCCAGTGGGTCAGACGTTTACATACACTCAATTAGTATGTGGTAGCATTGCATTTAAATTGTTTAACTTGGGTCAAAAGTTTCGGGTAGCCTTCCACAAGCTTCCCACAATAAGTAGGGTGAATTCTGGCCCATTCCTCCTGACAGAGCTGGTGTAACTGAGTCAGGTTTGTAGGCCTTCTTGCTCGCACACGCTTTTTCAGTTCTGCTCACAAATCGTCTATAGGATTGAGGTCAGGGCTTTGTGATGGCCACTCCAATACCTTGACTTTGTTGTCCTTAAGCCATTTTCCCACAACTTTGGAAGTGTGCTTGGGGTCATTGTCCATTTGGAAGACCCATTTGCGACCAAGCTTTAATTTCCTGACTGATGTCTTGAGATGTTGCTTCAATATGTCCACATAATTTTCCTCCCTCTTGATGCCATCTATTTTGTCAAGTGCACCAGTCCCTGCTGCAGCAAAGCACCCCCACAACATGATGCTGCCACCCCCGTGCTTCACGGTTGGGATGGTGTTCTTCGGCTTGCAAGCGTCCCCCTTTTTCCTCCAAACATAACGATAGTCATTATGGCCAAACAGTTCTATTTTTGTTTCATCAGACAAGAGGACATTTCTCCAAAAAGTACGATCTTTGTCCCCATGTGCAGTTGCAAACCGCAGTCTGGCTTTTTTATGGTGGTTTTGGAGCAGTGGCTTCTTCCTTGCTGGTACGCTATTGCGTACTATTGTTTGTACAGATGAACGTGGTACATTCAGGCGTTTGGAAATTGCTCCCAAGGATGAACCAGACTTGTGGAAGTCTACAATTCGTTTTCTGAGGTCTTGGCTGATTTCTTTAGATTTTCCCATGATGTCAAGCAAAGAGGCACTGAGTTTGAAGGTAGGCCTTGAAATACATCCACAGGTACACCTCCAATTGACTCAAATTATGTCCATTAGCCTATCAGAAGCTTCTAAAGCCATTAAATCATTTTCTGTAATTTTCCAAGCTGTTTAAAGGCACAGTCAATTTAGTGTATGTAAACTTCTGACCCACTGGAATTATGATACAGTGAAATAATCTTTCTATACACAATTGTTGGAAAAAGTACTTGTCATGCACAAAGTAGATGCCCTGGGGAGTGGTTGAAAAACGAGTTTTAATGACTTCAACCTAAGTGTATGTAAACTTCTGACTTCAACTGTATGTTCACACATCAAATAGGCTACATCACACGGATAAGACTAATATTAAGTTTTACCCCAGTAGTTGGATGAGCGAAAATGTCCCTTCTGCTCCTTGACTGAATTAATTCTAAATATATGGTCTGTTGCTATCCTTGTGAAGCAATCGAGGTGTGCATTGGTCGGTGTGTTTCACAATCCACAAACAAACTCCTTTTTATTTTGTAAATCGAGGGCCTTAATAAGTAAAATGACTGCCATAAAGATTTGCACATAGGAGAGAGATGCGCAAACATGACAGATATGGCAAACCTGCAACTCCATATTTGGAAATGCTCACTCGTAGACAAGAAGTTCTCACACATAGAAAAAAGTTCTCACGGTAGAAAGCGATTTGTAGTCGTAGAAAAAAAGTTGATCCCATTGATGCTGCTGACCCGGATCACTGGTTGCTGTGGAAAGAAGGGGTGAGTGTAACCTGTGTGAAATGGCTAGCAAAACTCTGCAAAAAAGAATGTCCCTTTTTCAGGACCCTGTCTTTCAAAGATAATTCGTAAAAATCCAAATAACTTCAGATCTTTATTGTAAAGGGTTTAAACACTGTTTCCCATGCTTGTTCAATGAACCATAAACAATTAATGAACATGCACCTGTGGAACGGTCGTTAAGACACTAACAGCTTACAGACGGTAGGCAATTAAGGTCACAGTTATGAACACTTAGGACACTAAAGAGGCCTTTCTACTGACTCTGAAAAACACCAAAAGAAAGATGCCCAGGGTCCCTGCTCACCTGCGTGAACGTGCTTTAGGCATGCTGCAAGGAGGCATGAGGACTGCAGATGTGGCCAGGGCAATAAATTGCAATGTCGGAACTGTGAGACGCCTAAGACAGCGCTACAGGGAGACAGGACAGACAGCTGATCGTCCTTGCGGTGGCAGACCACGTGTAACAACACCTGCACAGGATTGGTACATCCGAACGTCACACCTGCGGGACAGGTACAGGATGGCAACAACAACTGCCTGAGTTTCACCAGGAACGCACAATCCCTCCATCAGTGCTCAGACTTTCCGCACTAGGCTGAGAGAGGCTGGACTGAGGGCTTGTAGGCCTGTTGTAAGGCAGGTCCTCACCAGACATCACCGGCAACAATGTCGCCTATGGGCACAAACCCACTGTCGCTGTACCAGACAGGACTGGCAAAAAGTGCTCTTCACTGACGAGTCACGGTTTTCTCTCACCAAGGGTGATGGTCGGATTCGCGTTTATCGTCGAAGGAATGACCGTTACACCGAGGCCTGCACTCTGGAGCAAGGTGGAGGTGGAGGGTCCGTCATTGGTCTGGGGCGGTGTGTCACAGCATCATCAGACTGAGCTTGTTGTCATTGCAGGCAATCTCAACACTGTGCATTACAGGGAAGACATCCTTCTCCCTCGTGGTACCCTTCCTGCAGGCTCATCCTGACATGACCCTCCAGCATGACAATGCCACCAGCCATACTGCTCGTTCTGTGCGTGATTTCCTGCAAGACAGGACTGTCAGTGTTCTACCATGGCCAGCGAAGAGCCCGGATCTCAATCCCATCGAGCACGTCTGGGACCTGTTGGATCGGAGGGTGAGGGCTAGGGCCATTCCCCCCAGAAATGTCTGGGAACTTGCAGGTGCGTTGGTGGAAGAGTGTGGTAACATCTCACAGCAAGAACTGGCAAATCTGGTGCAGTCCGTGAGGAGGAGATACACTGCAGTTCTTAATGCAGCTGGTTGCCACACCAGATACAGACTGTTACTTTTGACCACCCCCTTTGTTCAGGGACACATTATTCAATTTCTGTTAGTCACAACATGTCTGTGGAACTTGTTCAGTTTATTTCTCAGTTGTTGAATCTTGTTATGTTCATACAAGTATTTACACATGTTAAGTTTGCTGAATATAAACGCAGTTGACAGTGAGAGGACGTTTTATTTTTTGCTGAGTATAGTTAGCGGTGTGCGCTAATAGCTTTTCATTTGGGGATGTCACACGCTCTGAGACCTTGAAGTACAGTGGCTTGTGAAAGTATTCACCCCTTGGCATTTTTCCTATTTTGTTGCCTTACAACCTGGAATAAAAATTGATTTTTGGGGGGATTGTATCATTTGATTTACACGACATGCCTACCACTTTGAAGATGCACAATATTTTTTTCTTGTGAAACAATCAAAAAATTAGACAACAAAAAACAAAACTTGAGCGTGCATAACTATAACTACCTAAAAAAGTAGGTATTCCTATATGCTTCATTTGGAGCTATAATGTAACTTTAGTTGTTCTACAAATGTTGGGCTATATGTCTGAATTATTTTAATTTTTTAAAATGTTTTTGTTGTACTTTTCCCCCTTTTTTCCCCCAATTGGTAGTTGTAGTCTTGTCCCATCGCTGCAACTCCCCTACGGACTCGGGAGAGGTGAAGGTCGAGAGCCATGCGTCTGTAACTGATGTGAAATGCCTAGCTAGTTAGCGGGGTGCGTGCTAATAGCGGTTCAATCAGTGACGTCACTCGCTCAAAGAATCCTTGAAGTAGTTGTTCTCCTTGCTCTGCAAGGGCCGCAGCTTTTGAGGAGTGATGGGTAACAATGCTTCGAGGGTGGCTGTTGTCTGTGTGCAGAGGGTCCCTGGTTCTAGCCAAGGTAGAGGCGAGGAGAGGGACGGAAGCTAAACTGTTACACGTCCTCCGAAACACGACCCCGCCAAGCCACACTGCTTCTTGACACACTGCTCGATTAACCTGGAAGCCAGCCGCACTAATGTGTTGGAGGAAACACCGTCCAGATTTTATTTTTTATTTTCTTTATTTCGCCCTTATTTAACCAGGTAGGCTAGTTGAGAAGACGTTCTCATTTACAACTGCGACCTGGCCAAGAATAAAGCAAAGCAGTTCGACACATACAACAACACAGAGTTACACATGGAATAAACAAACATACAATCAATAGTACAGTAGAAAAAGTGTATATACAGTGTGTGCAAATGAGGTAAGATAAGGGAGGTAAGATAATAAATAGGCCATGGTGGCAAAGTAATTGCAAAATACCAATTAAACACTGGAATGATTGATGTGCAGAAGATGAATGTACAAGTAGAGATACTGGGGTGCAAAGGAGCAAGATAAATGAATAAATACAGTATGGGGATGAGGTAGTTGGATGGGCTATTTACAGATGGGCTATGTACAGGTGCAGTGATCTGTGAGCTGCTCTGACAACTGGTGCTTAAAGTTAGAGAGGGAGATTTGAGTCTCCAGCTTCAGTGATTTTTGCAGGTAGTTCCAGTCATTGGCAGCAGAGAACTGGAAGGAAAGGCAGCCAAAGTAGGAATTGGCTTTGGGGGTGTAGATAGTGGGATATATCTGCTGGAGCGCATGCTACGGGTGAGTGCTGCTATGGTGACCAGTGAGCTGAGATAAGGTGGGGATTTACCTAGCAGAGACTTGTAGATGACCTGGAGCCAGTGGATTTGGCGACAAGTATGAAGCAAGGGCCAGCCAACGAGAGCGTACAGGTCGCAATGGTGGGTAGTATATGGGGCTTTGGTGACAAAATGAATGGCAATGTGATAGACTGCATCCAATTTGTTGAGTAGAGTGTTGGAGGCTATTTTGTAAATGACATCGCCGAAGTCGAGGATCGGTAGGATGGTCAGTTTTACGAGGGTATGTTTGGCAGCATGAGTGAAGGATGCTTTGTTGCAAAATAGGAAGCAGATTCTAGATTTAATTTTGGATTGGAGATGCTTAATGTGAGTCTGGAAGGAGAGTTTATAGTCTAACCAGACACCTAGGTATTTGTAGTTGTCCACATATTCTAAGTCAGAACCGTCCAGATTAGTGATGCTGGGTGGGCGGGCAGGTGTGGGCAGCGATCAGTTGAAGAGCATGCATTGAGTTTTTCTTGCAGTTGGAGGCAACGGAAGGAGAGTTGTATGACATTGAAGGTCGTCTGGAGGTTAGTTAACAGTGTCCAAAGAAGGGCCAGAAGTATACAGAATGGTGTCGTTTGCGTAGAGGTGGATCAGACAATCACCAGAAACAAGAGCGACATCATTGATGTATCCAGAGAAGAGAGTCGGCCCGAGAATTGAACCCTGTGGCACCCCCATAGAGACTGACTGAAATCCAGACAAAAGGCCCTCTGATTTGACACACTGAACTCTATCAGAGGAGTAGTAGGTGGGATTCGTTCGGTGGGATTTCAAATGGTCGGTAATCTGTTTGTTAACTTGGCTTTTTAAGACCTTAGAAAGGCAGGGTAAGATAGATATAGGTCTGTAGCAGTTTGGGTCTGGAGTGTCTACCCCTTTGAAGAGGGGGATGATTGCGGCAGCCGATAGTAATAGGGGTTGCAACAATTTCGGCAGAAAATTTTAGTAAGAGAGGGTCCAGATTGTCTAGCCCGGCTGATTTGTAAGGTTCCAGATTTTGCAGCTCTTTCAGAACATCAGCTATCTGGATTTGGGTGAAGGAGAAATGGGGGAGGCTTGGGCGAGTTGCTGTGGGGGGTGCCGGGCAGTTGACCGGGGTAGGGGTAGCCAGGTGGAAAGCATGGCCAGCCGTAGAAAAATGCTTATTGAAATTCTCAATTATCGTGGATTTATCGGTGGTGAGAGTGTTTCCTAGCCTTAGTGCAGTGGGCAGCTGAGAGGAGGTGCTCTTATTCTCCATGGACTTTAGTGTCCCAGAACTTTTTGGAGTTTGTGCTACAGGATGCAAATTTCTGGTTGAAAAAGCTAGCCTTAGCTTTCCTAACTGCCTGTGTATATTGGTTCCTAACTTCCCTGAAAAGTTGAATATCACAGGGGCTATTCGATGTTCCTGGTTCTACATTTTTTGAATGGAGCATGCTTATTTAAGATGGTGAGGAATGCACGTTTAAAGAAGAACAAGGCATCCTTTACTGATGGGATGAGGTCAATATCATTCCAGGATACTCCGGCCAGGTCGATTAGAAAGGTCTGGTCACTATAGTGTTTTAGGGAGTGTTTGACAGTGATGAGGGGTGGTCGTTTGACCGCAGACCCATTACGGATGCAGGCAATGAGGCAGTGATCGCTGAGATCACTGGTGTATTTGGAGGGCAGGTTGGTTAGGATTATATCTATGAGGGTGCCCGTGTTTACGGATTTGGGGTTGTACCTGATAGGTTCATTGATAATTTGTGTGAGATTGAGGGCATCAAGCTTAGATTGTAGGATGGCCGGGGTGTTAAGCATGTCCCAGTTAAGGTCACCTAGCAGCATGAGCTCTGAAGATAGATGGGGGGCAATCAATTCACATATGGTGTCCAGGGCACAGTTGGGGGCAGAGGGTGGTCTATAGCAAGCGGCAATGGTGAGAGACTTGTTTCTGGAAAGGTGGATTTTTAAAAGTAGAAGCTCGAATATTTTTGGTAGAGACCTGGATACCCTGCAGAGCACTGTCTTATCTCTGCAGTAGATTGCAACTCCGCCCCCTTTGACAGTTCTATCTTGGCGGAAAATGTTATAGTTAGGGATGAAAATGTCTGGGTTTTTGGTGGCCTTCCTAAGCCAGAATTCAGACACGGCTAAGACATCTGGGTTGGGAGAGTGTGCTAAAGCAGTGAATAAAACAAACTTAGGGAGGAGGCTTCTAATGTTAACATGCATTTAACCAAGGCTTTTACGGTTACAGAAGTCAACAAATGAGAGCACCTGGGGAAAAGGAGTGGAGCTAGGCATGGCAGGTCCTGGATTAACCTCTACATCACCAGAGGAACAGAGGAGGAGTAGGATAAGGGTACGGCTAAAGGCTATAAGAACTTGTTGTCTAGTACGTTCGGAACAGAGAGTAAAAGGAGCAGGTTTCTGGGTGCGATAGAATAGATTCAAGGCATAATGTACAGACAAAGTTATGATAGGATGTGAGTACATTGGAGGTAAACCTAGGCATTGAGTGATGATGAGAGAGATATTGTTGCTAGAAACATTTAAACCAGGTGATGTCATCGTATATGTGGGAGTTAGAACTAAATGGTTGGTTAAGGCATATTGAGCAGGGCTAGAGGCTCTACAGTGAAATAAAACAATTATCACTAACCAGAACAGTAATGGACAAGGCATATTGACATTAGGGAGAGGCATGCGTAGCCGAGTGATCATAGGGGTCCAGTGAGTGGTTGGGCTGGCTGGAGACACGGCAATTCAGACAGTTAACAGGCCGGGGCTAGCAAGCCAGCAGAAGGGCCTTAGAGGGACGTCGCGACGGAGGAAAGTCTGTTTTAGCCTCCTGTGCGGTTCCGTCGATAGACTAATCGTGATGGATTAGTAGGGTTCCGTGTAGCAGAGGGGTCAGTCCAATTGGCAAATGGATCTATTCAGCTAACAGTCCAATATTTTCTAGACAGCTAGCAGGCCGCGGCTAGCAGGCCGCGGCTAGCAGGCTAGCTGATTGGCATTCAGGGGACGGCGCGAAGGAGGGGCCTGTTGGGGAAAAAAACTCTCGGGCAGATTACGTCGGTAGTCCAGTCGTGATGGATAAGCAGGGCTTCGTGTAGTAAAAGGGGCGCAGGCCGATTGGCAAAATAGGAATAGTGGCCCGAGAAATTGGCTGATGGACCTATTAGCTAACAGTCCGATATGCTCTAGACATCTAGCGGGCCGCGGCTAGCAGGCTAGCAGATGGGCATTCAGGGGACGTCGCGATGTAGGAGCCAGTTGAGTAAACTCCTCGAGCAGATTACGTCGGTAGTCCAGTCGTGAAGGATCGGCGGGGTTCCGTACCCCGTACCGGCAGTAAAAGGGGTCCAGGCCAGTTGGTAAAATAGGTATTGTAGGCCAGGAGTGGCTGATGGACCTCTTCAGCTAGCCGGGAGATGGGCCTAGCATGGGCTAGCTCCAGGCTAGTTGGTGCATGCTTCGGGACAGAGACGTTAGCCAGGAGTAGTCACTCGTATTGCAGCTGTGATGATCCAAATTAGAAGGTTCAGAGCTTGCGTTAGGAATCCGGGGATATAGAGAGAAAATAGGTCCGATATGCTCTTGTTTGAATCGTGTTGTACAATCTGGCGAGAGCTTTCCGAGCTAAAGGTAGCTGATGACTGCTAGCAGTGGTTAGCTGACTACTAGCTAGTTAGCTGGCTAGCTTTTGTTGGGGGATTCCGGTTCAGAGGTAAAGAAAAATACTTTAGAATAAAGCAGATCCACACCACATTGGGTGAGGCGGGTTGCAGGAGAGTATTTTGAAGTTGAGGTATAGAAAAATATAAAAAAGGATATGCGAAGAAAAACATACGACAAGACGAAGGACAAAGACGTCTGACTGCTACGCCATCTTGGATTGGACTGTGGCAACCGAAGTCAGCTTGCAGGCGCCACAAGGAGTTGCTAGACCGCAATGGGACAAGGAAATCCTGGCCAGCCAAATCCTCCCCTAACCCGGACGAAGCTGGACCAATTGTGTGCCGCTTCATGGGTCTCCCGGTCATGGCCATCTGTGACACAGCCTGGGATCGAACCCAGGTCTGTAGTGTTGCCTCAAGCACTGCGTTGCAGGTCCTTGGACCGCTGCGCCACTCGGGAGGCCCTATATGTTTTGATTTTTAATACATTGTAAGGCTACATGATGAGACTAATGATGATTTGAAAAAAGTTGCTTGAAAGGCATGAGCTCTGCTTAGTTTTTTTGCGCAGGCTGTACACACTCCAATAGTCTCTCATTCACAATTTGACAAGCACAGCGGCATCCCCTTTGTGGCTGTAATGCACCCTAACAAAATCCATGCCTTTTGCGGCCCGTTGTGCCCTCCTCCCTGAGTGTGCTGCGCAATCCAAAGCGTTTCTCATTCACATGGCTCTCCGTCATGTGATCGGGTCTTTCTCACAGGCTACAAGTTAAGACAGACACATCAGGGATGCAACTGCACGTGTCAAATGCCGAGGTGTATATTAAAGATATTGGAAGAACTGTCCACATTTACTTTTTGTCAGCCAACAAGATGAGTAGGCCTAACGAACAGCAAAGGCACTAGCCTATGTCCATCTACTATCCCCCATAGTACAAAAGTTGACTTACTCTATTCTGTGCGATAAATTAATATTCCACATGGTAGCAGGCTATAAGCACAAATGTTCCATTAGCGGAAAACACCATTATCAAAAGTGACCGCAAATGCAATTATGCATGTTATGCTTTTATTTTAAAGGTGCATTTTTATGGTGAAAATTATCTTCCCCAAAATTGAAACTCACGCGCTGCATATATATGCCAGTTAGGCTCTACACCCCTTGTAAAGTGGATTAATGTGCTTAATTTTATCAAGTTATTTGGCCACTTTAGTTGTGATACAAACCTTATTAAAACAAATAGGCCTATGGGCTAGGCTACATGAGGTGTGTGACTATGATTCGAACAACTCGCAAATAAATCCATTGTTTCTTAAGCTGGGCTTCATTCACAATTGATAATATATAATTCACAAGTGATAGGGTAATATTGTCACCCATCAGACTATTCTTGATTCAGTCTTGTCTTTACATATACTAAATAATATATGTGACATTTGTTTTGACTTAGAATGGACCATTTATCATGCACCTGTCTCGAAACAGGGGCAGCGCGGGAAAAATACATGTCATCTATGCACTTAAATAGCGAATAGAGGACGCTTTTCCCCGTGGTTTATTTTCATGCCAGCCAAGTGGACTATACTCCTGTTGTAAATATAAGCAATGTGCTTAATATTAGGAAAGGAGAAAAAATATAGTAGACCCAGCCTATAGAAATCTGATGGGTTACTCTTCGGCCATCACTCGGTTTTCTCCCGCAATTGCATAGCCTATAGAAATGTTGCGCAACATGAGCTCTCATGAAGTGTTTGATTAGATTTTCGAATACATTTGCATTGTCATCAGAATGATTAGAGGGACAATAGAGTGCTGAGTACCAGGCAGTTAGCACGTTTGGTGGGCTACTAATGACCAGCAGCATCAGAGCTCTGAGAATCTTTGAAATTGTTGCGTTTATTTTTGTTGATCGTCGAGCTGACCATCTCAACCCCGTTCCATGAAATAAAGATGGAAAACTAATACTTACCAAAATTATACTTTAACCGTAAAAATATACAATCTATTAATTTCATGCACACCATGACCCCATGTGTCCTTCACCACATGAGGAGCAGAGGCCTTTTTGAGACAAAAAACTCAATCACGTCACGTTTCATTTTAACAGGGTTCTAATCATGTGACAAGGTTGAGTTATTTACTTTATTTATGAATATTGCATCTAAAGAAATGAATGATTCAATATATTATACATTATATATTTTTCATTCACTTATGAACCATGCTGTAATGTGTTCCATGTGAGCAAAAAATATATTTTAAGGCAGGTAGCCTAGTGGTAGGAGAGTTGGGCAAGGCTCTTAACTTCAGTTGATCCTTTAAGTCGCTCTCGATCCTAAATTACTCAAGGATTATAGTGTATACATGTATATATTCTAAGAATCTTTGATTTAACGTTATGCATTGAAACATCTAGGAAATTTTGGCACCCAAATCAGCAGCAGAAAGACAAAGGCAGTGTCGAGGAAAATAAGGGAACAATACCTTGAGAGAGAGCGTCAGAGATGGAAAATAAATGTTGAGGCAGAAAAGATCTGTGATTTAAGTGAGAGACCAGCGTCAGAAGCGTAAACAGTGAAGAACAGCATACAAAAGAAGCAAGGAGAGGAAAGGAGCACTGAGGAACTTGACCACTCCTCCACAAAGTCCAGATGTTGAACGTGCAACGGAGATGATGCCAAGCCCGATAGAAGCGGTGCCCTCCACTATGAGAATACACCAGGTCATCACCCTTGCTCCTGGTGAGATGATGTATTGTGATGTCAGCTGCCTTTGTTCAACAAAGAAGGACCTAAACTGTACATGCTTTAACACACAGCACTTCAGTTTCAGGCAGAAGGTCCTGGCTGCTCCAGAACAGCCAGCCAATGAGGAAAATCCACAACCTGTGGATGAAATCCAGTGGAGAAATGCAGGTGTTCTTGGGCAGTGGTGTGTAGTGGAAAATGATGATGACCTTTAGTCAGGCATCATCCTCGGCATGGATGAAATGAGTGTACAAGTGAAATGTATGCATCGTGTAGGACCAAACAGAATTTTCTGGCCTTCTCGAGACGACATCCACTGGTATCAGTTTGATGAAGTCCTTGAGGTGATTCCACCCCCACAGCGTGTGACATCCCTCCATGTAGCGGTTGAGAGAGATGTGTGGGCAAGACTCTCAGGAGGAAAACCATGAATGAATGAATACTGTATGGTGCTCCTGAGAAGAAGGATAGTCATGCTGACACTAGCGCTGTAGTTACAGCTGTTCTAGCATTCTAAATGCCCTTGGAAAATGTTCCTACAGTTTGATGACACGTTGAACTTTTCTGATGAAACCTGTTGAACGTTATTAATTACCTTAATGCCTGGTGTTTTTATTTGTTTCAATATTTACTGCGGTTGGGTTAATAAAACCCAGATTATTCTAAATGTATCTAATGTCCTTATTACATGGTTGCATACAATGAAATGCAAAGTTTTGGGGTAAATCTTGGAGGGATTTTGATAGTAAACTAACTAGTTTATATGGAAACCGATGTGTTTCTTCAACCACGTTACAGTATTCAACCCTGTCACATGACAATATTTGTTAAATAAAATGGTAAAGATTAATAAATATGAATTTAATGTTTTCTGAGCTCAGTGTGAAATGTTAAGGACAATCCCAAGAAGATTAGATTTATGTTCAAATTCTGAATTGAAAGCCTTCTTTTATTTAAATGATGAGCCCACTGACACACAATCTGTCTATTTCAGGGTTTAATGTAGCAAAATTCTTAGATTTTACATACATTTTATATTTATTATAGTTTAATTGGTTTGGGGGACAAGAATTTTTTTATAATCATATTCAGACAACTTCCATATTGTCTGTGACAGGGTTGAAGAGAAATGGTGTCCAAATCAGACAATAATGAAAGGGCTTTAATGCCTGAGGTGGGAAACTGTTTTCTTGAAGGTTTAATATGTACTTAATGTTGTAGGGTGTTCAGAAAATGCATTTATTCTAGTAAAACAAAAGTGAATAAAAAAAAAATAATACCGCAGCCCAAGAATGACCCATATATTATAATAATCTATTCAGCTAGCTAGCTATGTTTGGTGCCAGCTAAATGGGTGGCACCAAGCTAGCTCAAATGACAGCATTTGATGGCGCAGCAGATTCCAGCTATAACATTAGCTTAACGTTACCACAAAACAAGCTATGTCAAATTGCAAAAGCATGTTCACATCCTCAAAAACCTATAACATTAGTCAAGAATAAACTAGCTAGTTAGCTAATGGTACTGCTTGGGAAATGTTAGCCAGCTAGCTAGTTAGCAAGCCAGCACCGGCAGCACTGCAGAGAAGCCGGTGAACACATAGAGCATACGTTAGCTAGCTAGGGTTTGTATTTGTATTTATTAGGGATGCCCATTAGCTGCTGCCAAGGCAACAGCTACTCTTCCTGGGGTCCAAACACATTAAGGCACTTACATATAAAACAGAACATCATATAACATAACTACTACATATCTACAGTACAAAATGTATAATCCCGCCATACAACAATATTACAATGTACGCGTGTGTGCTAGCGTTTGTGTGCGTATGCGCGTGTCTGTACCTTTTGTGTTTCTTCACAGTCCCCGCTGTTCCGTAAGGTATATTTTTTCCTGTTTTTTAAAATCTGATTCTACTGTTGCATCAGTTACCTGATGTGGAGTATATTTCCATGTAATCATGTCTCTATGTTGTACTGCCTAGGGCCTGTAGGACCTGCCTTGTTGATGGTGTTGGTCCAGTCTGTTCCGGACTTGGGGATTGTGAAGAGACCTCTGGTGGCATGTCTTGTTGGGTATGCATGTGTGTCCAAGCTGTGTTCTAGTAGTTTAAACAGACAGCTCGGTACATTCAGCTTGTCAACACTTCTTACAAAAACAAGTAGTGATGAACTCAAACTCTCTTCCATGTTGAGCCATGATTGATTGACATGCTCCCCGTGTACTTTTAAGGGCCTGCCGTGCTGCCCTGTTCTGAGCCACCTGCAATTTTCCCAAGTCCCTCTTTGTGGCACCTGACCACATGACTGAACAGTAAGTAGTCCAGGTGCGACAAAACTAGGGCCTGTAGGACCTGCCTTGTTGATAGTGTTGTTAAGAAGGCAGAGCTTTATTTTGGACAGACTTCTCTCCAGTTTACCTACTGTTGTATCAATATGTTTTGACCATGACAGTTTACAATCCATAGTTACTCGAAGCAGTTTAGTCACCTCAACTTGCTCAATTTCCACATTATTCATTAGGCATTATTTGTCAGGCATCTCCAGCTAGCTAGCTAGTTAGCCAGCAGGTACATGCCACCAAAGAACATGGTTGTTATCGCTAACTTGCTTAACTAGCTAGGTAGCAAATAAAACGACTCCATAACGAACATTAACATTAGCCAACTAGTTGGCTAAGTTAGCTAGCTAACATTAGCTACACACAAAGTAGCTGGCTACAGTAGCTTGCCTGATAAAATATATTTATTAATCCCAGTTACTTCATTCAGCTGACTAATGCTAGCTAGTAAATAATTGAAATGCACAGCAGACAACTGATGTTCACACACTACACTAACGTCTACCTACTGTGTAACGTGAGTGGTACTAGTTAGACGCTATGACGTCTCCTCTTTCCAAGGGTCGTCACTAGTTACCTCAGCCACAAATGGCTAAACCCGCCTATTTAAAAAATGTATCTTCAGAAAATATAACTTTAAACCTAACCTTAACCGTAACTACACTGCTATAACCTTATGCCTAACCTTAAATTAAGACCAAAAAGCTAATTTGTGTTCATAAATACCCCATTTTGACTTTGTGACTGTGGTAACTGACAACCATTTCCAAGTGCGAGTGTCACGTAGTTTACACACCCAAAAAATTCTGATTATGTTAATGCATAATAATCGGGAGTGTACAATCCCAGAAATCCTTGTTAATGCATAATCGGAAGTGTCCCATCCCGGAAATACGTGTGTCAGTGCGTGATCAGGAGTGTGCAGCGATCTGCGCACATATTTGAGAAATTGCCGCTCACCTCCCGCTCACGCCCATTTTCACTGATGGTGTACAGGTTGGAAAATACCCGGAAACCCAGCTGCATAGTCTAGCCTACTATGCGCCCTGTGACTCTGGCCCATTTGTTTGTAAGAAAATGTGAATGGGATCGAATTGGGTTTATATTCAAACTTGGGCTGTCTAGGCTACCTAGACTTTTTCATTCCAAACTGATTCACTGGAATTAATCAATAAATACTAGCTGACAGTCTGAGTAAATGTTTTACAAGGCCTACATTTGCTTAGGTCAGGACTACATGATGCAAACCTGCATAATGCAAGCTCAGCCCTGTCAGTTTTGTCTAATCATGTTGCTTTCTGTGTCTGTGTATAGGAAACCCCCCACAAGTACAAGGTTCCTGCAGTTTGACTGGGTTTTCATCCTCCCAAGGCCAGGAGTTTTTCCAGTAGTTATTTTTGAACCATTTGACATGATTAAAAATACTATAGTCCCAATATAGCCCATAATAAGTATTTTTACAACAGATGAATCTCATCATACCGTATAAGGTCTAGAGTTTTACCTGATTAGGTTACCTGATCAGGAAAACCTTCGGCCGGCAGATTATTTTTTTTAACCACACCGCTCTGGGACCTGTGATTCCACCTCTGTCCCAGTGGGTCTTTACTCACACAGCTACTTTTGCCTGGTTAGACTTTCACCTGGACTAGCTGCCGACCTGAATGTTTGGTTGGCTGAACCTGAAGTAATTCATATAAATTTGGCTAATGAATGAACTACCGGTGAGCAGATGGCTTGCTGTTTGAAACAAAGCATGTTCTCGTGGAACGACTCGAGCGCACTGACTTGGCCGTCTGTTTTCAGATATAAAAAATATGGAGGGAGCTCAGATCTAATGGGCGCATCCTCAGCAAACAACATGACAGCACATCACCAAAAATAACACATGCTCTGTGTAGATCACAACGTTCTCGGTCTTCTCTCTCCATCCATTGAATATGAAACCACATTGATCTGATCGTACTAACCAGGTCACTTCTGCTTTTGAGAGTTCATTGGGCCAAGGATGGATGGGAAGATAGAAAGAAATTAGAGCAAGTCATTCATTGTCTCAGTCCCAGCACCTTGTTGCAACTGTGTTTAAAAATCTGCGATGGTCGTCGTTTCTGGGAGGTTTCCGGGCGTTGGCCTTCAGGTCCTTGATCTGAACAGGTCACACAGCATGCAGCCAATAAGGTGTCTTCTTCGTTCAAGACATTTTCCCCCTCCCTCTGTGGTGTTTACATTTAGTGGCCAGGTCTGGTCTTCTGAGGATGGTAATAGGGCCTGTTTTCACCTGTCTACATCTGGTCAGACTCCTAAGGGCCCACAGAGACAGAGATGGAGGGAGAGTGAGAGAGAGAAAGAGATGGAGTGAGAGAGAGCTAGATGTAAAGCTAGATGTCTGTCATTAAGAGAAAAGCTCATTAAGGGCTGCTGAGGCTGATATGGGCCTCAGGCCAAGCTCTCTGACTGGTTGCAAGATGAGGCTGTTGTTGTTGGTTAGTGAGGCGATCAGAAGATCAGGCTGGGTCATTCACAGGAGAACTGATATACCTCCAATGGTTTTAGTTCATATAGGAAGTCTTGTTCAGTCAAAGAGGAGGTCATGACCTGGAGAAGTCATGTTTGTGGTAATGAGTCGCTTTTCATTTTGGTCCCCAAAGAAGTCTCTTGGCTTTTGTTGGTCTAAGGCTTTGTGTTGATCTGAATAGCCATTCTTTCTCATAATTTAAGCCGAATGGACTTCCAGTTAGGGTTGGGCGCTACCCAGATTTCCATACCTTCATACCGTGCCTGTGCCATCCCGGGATATAAAGTATTACCGGCAGTGAACACAAGGAGTGCACATAAATTTTTTTCCAAAATAAAAAATGCCCCAAAATTGTCAGTTAACATAATGTTAATAACATGCTAACTAGTACTAAGAAATCCCCATAGCGGATTCTTGGTAGATGCTATTGAGCGCATGCAAACATTTATCCCAAGACAGACAACCCAGCTCATAAACGTATACAAATATCTCAAAGCGCAGTTTTCAGCATGCACAAAACAAATGTTAGACAGCAGGGATCGTAACGCAGGAAGGGATTGTCTCTGCAGCTGTTACCAAGAAACTTGATCTTGCAAGCTAACGTTAGCCACTTAGCTAACATTAGCACGTTATCAAAACACAGCTGGAGAGAATTTATTTGGCACAGTTAGATAACTTAATAGTTATAAAATATATAGCTGGCAAACATTAGTAGGGAATTTTAAGTGTAACTTGATTACTGCAGGAGTGACTGACCTCACGAAGCTCCCGTTTTACTCGTTTTACTTCTTTGTAAACAAACTCAAGCGTGTGGCTCAAACAGCTGTTTTAGGAAACTAGTACCGGTAAGTTTCATAATGAGAAATTATGAACGCGATCTGCTTTATCTATTTCCTAGTGCACAAGTTGACTGCAGATATTTATTTAAAAAGTACAAATATTCAAATGTATTAAAGTTTTTTGTTTCTTATCATGGACAGCTATAGTTTAGGCTAACTGAAGTCTGTAAATCATGGGATGTTAGCACTCTAGCTAGCTATCAAACGGCTGCCATTAGCTTGTGCTACAGAGCTAATGAGGGTAAATCTGTGGGTTGTCCCATAGACAGGCTGCTCACCGACTAATGCTAAGAGTTTTTGGCTAGCTCTCCAAAAGCCTGTTCCCTACAATCTGCTCCACAGCTGGCTCTCATACTGGGACAGTGGTCTGCATCTAGGTCGCAATATCTAATTTGTCATTCATGCAGCTGCAAAGTGTCTGTGTGGGGAAGCGGGCACCAAGCTTATCTCTTAGAGTTTCACACACTCTTTGCTCGGGGTATGTGAGGAAGTGCCCCATCATGAAAAACAGAGAAGAGGGCTATTTTTCTCTCTTTCAAGGCTTTCCATCTGTATCAAAGGCACTGCTTGGCTGGGCTGCAGGCTCTGACGTTAATCACAGATACTGTAATACTCCTTAATCACAGATTAATTTAAAGTGTGGCCACTGTCATTAGCGGACACAAACACTGCTAGTAGTTGTAGTAGTATTATTATCATTTTTATGGGTAGTGGTATTAACACTTATAGTAGCACACATTATGGTAATTGTTGTATATATATTTTTTAACATGTTTAAAGATGTGACACTGTAGTTCACCGCTAGAATATAAGCATACAGCACATCAATTACATAGTGGCGTAGTTGGCTACAGGTTTTCTGTATAAATGCAATGTAAAATCCTCACACTGTACTGATGTACTGCGGTGCGGTAGGGTCTGCAGGCTATATCTATAATGGTAAGATCATGTTAAGCCGTGCACGTTAATGTGCTTAAATGTTTTTGAGACGGAGAGACCGAGAGAGAAAGTGTGTTTGTGCGTGCTGCTATGGGAGATATGAGTGGAGTGCTCAGTGGTTAGCACATCTAGACAGCCTGTGTGCTAAGAGATATACTATTACCTTCTGATTCATTGGTGAAGTAACCAGTGCCGACACAAACCTACCCCCAGATGAAATGGAAATCAATCCTCGTTCTAACACCCACACACACAAAGGCATGCACACACAAACGGGCACGCACTCTCACACACTCTGTGTGTTATAGCAATAAGAGACGATTGAGGTGACTGAATGCATATACAGTAGGCTCTGAGGCTAAACCAGCCAGAGCAGCACAATGACAAGAACATGTTGTTGTAAGGAATAGTGGAGGCAAAGGGAGGACAGCGTTATTCCAAAAAACATTGTAGAAAAGGGCAAGAAAGTGTTATTCCAAACAATATTGGAAATATGGTGTAAGCACGAGCATTATTCCAAAGAATGTTGAGGATACCGTTTGGTGATGAGAATAATTTTCTATATGGAGACCATTGCGATGTCATTTTCAAAGCAATATGATAGTTTCTGCTTTTATCATTTCAAGGGTACCACAGTTTCATATGTTCTTCAATTACAATGAACCATTCATAATGTCAGCCATGTAGGCTACATACAAAATGGTGGAAGTAAAGAGCCTCAGGTAATTGTGTCACTGATGGCTGGGGCAGAGTGAAGGCTGTCACTCAAGCATGCTCTTTTCTTCTCATTCCACCTACTTTCTGATTGGTTAAGAGGAAGCTCCCTCTGGCTACGACTCTTACTGGAGCTGCTCTCCATAAGAGAATACTGTACACATTTGACACAAGGAATATCAAGTTGGCAAAAATAAACACTCAATATTGCAAATAAATGTATACGTGTATATATTTTCAAACAAGTTGTACTATATGCCCCCTGCCTATAAAATAAAGAGAAAACACCCCAACAAATACATTCAGTTATTTCAGTCTAGAATCTAGATTGTTGTTTGAATGTGTCATCTGAAACGGTGCATATCATACCATCAGCATTAGGTTTGAGAACCTGGTAGGGTTTTTATAATAAATGGCCGTTTGCAAGTGGCCCTTTTCAAGCTTGACTTCATTTGCATAGATGAAACACAGGGGAGCCAATGATTCCCCTGGAAAGTTAGTCCTCGTGTATCACCATAGAAACAAGCCATGTTCAGAGTCAGGAAATAGATTCAACACGCGTCAAGTTGAAAATGTAATGGCCTGATTATCGTATGTGAGTGTATTTGCATGCATGCATTACCCTGTGTGTGTATGTGTGGGTCTAATGACTCTGAAACATCCCTACTTACTTTTTAAGTGGGAGAGTTATTCCTTGAACATTCCACGTTCTCATCGATAGCCCAGTAATGAGGATTTGGTGTTTTAGCTGGTCCTGTGGTTTGTGTTTTCTAACGATCTCCCTTGTGTCCTGTTGCCAAGATGATTAAGGGGGCCAATTGGCACAGCTTGATGAAATAGGAAGTGGCTGGAAGCGGCTCAGGAGAGGTTCCGACGGATGCGGAGTGATTGACAGCCGAGTGACTTCACCTTGTCGTTTGTGTGTGTGTGTGTGTGTGTGTGTGTCAGGGCTGCGGGGGTGGATGGGTGATATTCCTGGCATCCTCTAATGTCACAGAGACACAGGGGGTTGCTTGGTTAGTTGTCCCTAGGTGGCCTGGATTGGGTTCAGTAGGCACCAAACTGGAGAAAACATTTTCAAATAGAGTAAAACATGAGGTACTACCTTTCATTTTCTGGGGCAAAATGTTTCTCTACATTGTGCCCTACCTATCACGACCCTGATCTACCTTCTCTGGTTCCTCCACCATAGGGCTAGTGGGTGTGTTCAGCAACAGACACAGCAGCGAATGTCAGCTTGTCTGATTCCCGTGCTAGAGTAACCCCTTAGGCTTCGGATATGGACGTACTTATTCAGAAATGCTCAGAGAAAAATGAGCAGCTCTGGGATAGAGTACCTCTCAACAGTAACAACATCCTATACGTGTCTCTTTTTGGCATTTGTTCTAAGACGTTGGTATGTCTGTCAGCTCGTCCTGCTTTCTGACGTTGGGGATGGATGTCACCTATTTAGTTTGGTGTGCTCAAATCTAAGACTAATCCTCTTTAGACCGGAGGCCCTCAAAATAGGCCTGCGTTATAAGGGGAGAGTTAATGTGGCGCTGGACAACCTCTGTGTGCTGTTGATAGCTTTGTCACACCTTGATGAGAACATTTAATGACCAAGAGTAACCCCATGATGTAACACTGGTGGCAAGAGGTGGAGTCCCTCCCTCCCTCCATCCCTCCTTGCCTGCCTTCCTTCCTCCCTCTCTGTCCGTCTTTCCTTCTGGTTCTCACAACATTTTTTTTCTTATTTTACCAGGTAAATTGACTGAACACATTCTCATTTACAGCAACTGGGGAATAGTTACAGATGTGTGTGTACGTGTGCACATATGTACGTTCATGCATACGTGTTTGTTTGTGAATGTATTTGTCACAGAATTCTAATATAAATATTCCAATGTCCCAGATGTTTGTGTCAGACAACAGGGCTAGATTAGGATCCAGACCGACAGCACTGTACCTGTGTAATCCCTAAATCAAACACATGGCATAATGGCACCCATCCTAATCCTTTCAATCGTTATCCTCCAACGTGCTCTGGGCCTATATAACTGTCAAAGTTATTCATTGAAAAATTGATAACCATAATGTAACATCATACAATAACAGCTTGGTATAGTAGGGAGGGTTATTTAAAGTGAGAACCTAGAACCAAACCAATTCACAATGCCATATCGTAACTAGCTACAGGGTTCCCTATAAATACTAGTACTGGATAATTAATACTGGCCCTGTATGTACCTATAAATCAATCATTTCATTGTAGATGCTAGACATGCAGTTAATAGCAACATATTTATATTTAGATAAGGAATGACACCCACTTCAGCAACATTTAGCTCCAAGGGCCTTTTACGTTATTATGTAGAGTTTATTAACCCCCTAGTGTTGTCATGGTACCACAGGCCTGACCTGAGACACATGGCAATCTGGGAATTAGCTAGTGTCCCCGCTGTGTGTGGGGGTGCGTGTGTGCGTGCACACGTATCTGTGTGTGCAGACTGAGTGTGTGTGTCTGCGTGCACACTCTAAGTTCCTGTGTTTTAACTAGTCTCTGAAGAGAGAGGGTCTGACCACCCTGACCTAGTGTAGGCCATGTAACCCAGGGACATTAGGTAACTGTACCGGCTTTAAAATAGCAAACGGGGGAACAGAGTGTGTTATGAGATTCACTCGTTTTTCGCCTTGTCCCTCCCTGGGTGAGGCTATATATAGCACCTCACACTGGAATAGAGTTTTCCCCAGCGATGTGGACCAAAGCCACAGGAACAGCTGCGCTAAAGCCAAGTCCCTAGATCAGCTCAGTCTCGTTCTACCTCACTCTGCCGGTGTCTTACTGTCTCTCTCTCTGTCTTCTCTCTTTAAAAATGTTTTTTTTACCCCCTTTTTTGACCCCATTTCGTGAAATCCAATTACGATCTTGTCTCATCACTGCAACTCCCCAACGGGCTCGGGAGAGGCAAAGGTCGAGTCATGCGTCCTCCGAAACATGACCCGCCAAACCGCGCTTCTTAACACCAGCCAGCTTAACCCGGAAGCCAGCTGCACCAATGTGTCAGAGGAAATACCGTTCAACTGAAGACCGAAATCAGCCTGCAGGCGCCCGGCCCGCCACAAGGAGTCACTAGAGTGAGATGAGTCAAGTAAAGCCCCCACGGCCAAACACTCTCCTAACCCGGACGACGCTGGGCCAATTGTGCGCCGCCTTTAGGGACTCTGTGACACAGCCTGGGATCGAAACCGGGGTCTGTAGTGCACAGCGATGTATCTATATAACCTTCTTTGCGTCGGTCTCTATTTCTCCGTCTGTCTCGCTGTGTGCCTCTCTGTAACATTCATTATAACCAGGTCTCCCCTAATGTGAATTGGTCCAGCAGTAAAGTCAACTGAGCTCCTTGTACTACTGTAGCAGATTTTACTGAGCTTTGTGTTTTTTATACATTCATTGGATAATGGAGTATAACACAGAATATATTTGCGGAACGGTTGCTAAAGTGGTAGCCACTGACCATAGCAATCAATGGCATGTGGGACAATACATTTATTTTATTTAAAGGAAAACGATTACAATGAAAATACATTTTGGAAATTGAATATCACATCAGTCATAATACAGTATACTGGCAGAATTAAGTAGCTCTGTAGGACTAACTGCAGAAAGACATGGGTGTGGCTTCTGCTTGCATCAGTCCTCTACAATACTGGTGGATATAGTCTGAGTGTACAAAACATTAAGGACACCTTCCTAATGTTGAGTTGCACCCTCCCTTTTGCCCTAAGAACAGCCTCAATTCTTCAGGGCATGGGCTCGCCAAGGTGTGGAAAGCGTTCCACAGGGATGCTGGCCCATGTTGACTTCAATGCTTCCCACAGTTGTCTCAAGTTGGCTGGATGTCCTTTAGGTGGTGGACCATTCTTGATACACACGAGAAACTGTTGAGCGTGAAAAACCCAGTACCGTTGCAGTTCATTACCAGTGCGCCTGGCACCTACTACAATACCCCGTTCAAAGGCACTTAAATATTTTTTCTTGCCCAATCACCCTCTGAATGGCGTCTGCTAAATGACTAAAATGTAAATGTAAATACACAATCCATGTCTCAATTGTCTCAAGGCTTAAAAATCCTTCTTTAACCTGTCTCCACCCCTTCATCTACAATGATTTGAAGTGGATTTAACAAGTGACACACTCCCAGACACATAGAGACACACAGCTACACTGCTGACTACTCCGAGATGGATCTTTATATAGCTGTGATATCCTTCACCATAAGGTCTGCTCAGTCCTCTTCCCAAGGCAGCCATATTTCTCACCTTAGCCAATTAATACGTCATTCACTGTTTCTCTCTTCACTGCTGTTATTGATTGCAGCGCACTGATGATAGTATTACAGGCATGGGTCATTTTAATGTTTTGTACAGTTAGTGTATATTCAGTTATGAGTCTATATGTGTGGATGTGTGGCAGGAGGGTTGAGGACAGTCTATGTAGGGCCTTATTGCTTACATAGATAAACTGTGTCAACTACATAGGCCAACCTCTTGGCCCGTGAAAAGGAACATATTTGCACTCCTGCTGTTCTCTGATCCGTTCTCACTCTTGCTCTCTCACTCTCTCTCTCCTTCCTCCTGTTTTATCCTCCGTCCTCTCATTCGCTCACTCTCCTCTCTTACTTTCTCCATCAAACACTTTCTCTATCTCTTTTTCCATCCCTTTCTCCATCTCTCCCTTTCTCTCTCAATCTTCCCCCTCTCTCCATCTCGCTCTCTTTCAGTTTGACATCACAGGTGTGTATATATAGCAGATGGATTCTCTCTTGGCAGCAGTCTTTCTCTGTCCCTGTAGTGAGCTAGGCCCAGCGCCGGCCAGCCGCTTAAATGAAATGAAGTAGAAACACTTTGTTGTTTACATTGTCCTCTCCGATCTGTCTAGACATCAGTTTCGACTTATATCCATTATTCATGGTTTCTCCACTAAAACACACACACACACACGTATACTGTGTGTGAGTGGTTATTAGTGTGCCTGTCCTCCTCCAGTCATCTCAGTTAGATTTATTCCTCAGCCCCTGCCAAGCACATGTTACCACGGCTACATGCCTGGAGAGCTTTGAAGCAGGTGGCCGTCCAACCAGAGCGAAACATTAGCCGTGCCCGCGAATAGTGAACACACATACAGATATAGTGAGCGCCACAAACACATACCCCTCCGTATTTGCACCATGTGAAAGGGATGAAGCATTCTCGGTATTTGGCAAGGGAGGACTGAAGAGGGCAGGAGAGGGGTGAGGTTACAGCTTTCTGCGCTCTGGTAAGACGTTATAAAGAAGAAGACGTTATAAAGATCTTATATTGCCTTCTAGCACCCAATAGTGCTTTTTAACACTTGATATTGGCACTCTTGACAAACCATGGCTCCTTATAACAGTGGTTGTATAAATATGAGGTATTAATTCATTTATAATGCATTACACACCGTCCATACATTATTATCCAGCTAAGCATTCATAACAGCTCATAACTCCTGAATAGAAGCATGGATGTTTGCCTACGAAGCAGTCCTGAACCCATTTTCCACTGCATTCCTGGTCTGCGTCCCAAATGGGACCCTAAATGAAGTGCACTTCTTTTGACAAGAGCCCATAGGTAACAGGTTACCATTTGTGGCACTCTCCTGTTATGTGGGGTCTATAGGCAGCAGCAGCAGATAGCCACTAGAACTGTATCTAAGGCAGCCTTTTAAAAGGAGGTTATTGCCATTTGTTATGGCAGAAAATGTAATTAGGAAAATGGCAGCTGTGGCCATGTTGGATCATTTAAGGAATATAATCCAATTTGAACTGGACAATCCTCTCCAAACAGACTGTAATGGGAAAAACCGTTTGTGTGCCAGCCAGCCAGCCGGCCAGAAAGGAATACTACTGTCACTTTGTTCCTGATAGTCTAGGAACTATATTGGGTACTCTAGTGGCTGGGTTGGTATGTACACTACATGACCAAGAGTATGTGGACACCTGCTCGTCGAACATCTCATTCCAAAATCATGGGCATTAATATTGAGTTGGTCCACCCTTTGCTGCTATAACAGCCTCCACTCCTTCTGTGAAGGCTTTCCACTAGATGTTGGAACATTGCTGCGCAGACTTGCTTCCGATCAGCCATGAGCATTAGTGAGGTCGGGCACTGATGTTGTGCGATTAGGCCTGGCACGCAGTCGGCGTTCCAACTCATCCCAAAGGTGTTCGATGGGGTTGAGGTCAGGGTTCTGTTTAGGCCAGTCAAGTTCTACCACACCGATCTCGACAAACCATTTCTGTAGGGACCTCGCTTTGTGCATGAGGGCATTGTCATGCTGAAACAGGAAAGGGCTTTCCCCAAACTGTTGCCACAAAGTTGGAAGCACAGAATCGTTTCAAATATCATTGTGTGTTGTAGCATAAAATATTTCCCTTCACTGGAACTAAGTTGCCAAGCCCGAACCATGAAAAACAGCTCCAGACCATCATTCCTCCTCCACTAAACTTTACAGTTGGCACTACGCATTCGGGCAAGTAGAGTTCCTTTGGTATCTGCCAAACCCAGATTCGTCTGTTGGACTGCCAGATTGTAAAGCGTGATTCATCACTCCAGAGAACGTGTTTCCACTGCTCCAGAGTCCAATGGCAGCAAGCTTTACACCACTCCAGCTGACGCTTGGCATTGTGCATGGTGATTTTAGGCTTGTGTGCGGCTGCTCGGCCATGGAAACCCATTTCATAAAGCTCCCGACGAACAGTTATTGTGCTAACGTTGCTTCCAGAGGCCGTTTGGAACTCGGTAGTGAGTGTTGCAACCGAGGACAGACAATTTGTATGCGCTACGTGCTTCAGCACTTGGCGGTCGTGTTCTGTGTGCTTGTGTGGCCTACAGTTGACCAGGGCAGTTCTAGCAGGGCAGAAATGTGATGAAAGGTGGCATTCTATGGCGGTGCCACGTTGAAAGTCACTGAGCTCTTTAGGATGGCCATTCTACTGCGAATGTTTGTCTATAATGATTGCATGGCTGTGTGCTTGATTTTATACACCTGTCAGCAACGGGTGTGGCTGAAATAGCTAAATCCACTAATTTGAAGGGGTGTCCACATACAGGACCAGTCAAAAGTTTGGACACACCTACCATTCAAGGGTTTTTCTTAATTTGTACTATTTTCTAGAGTGTAGATTAATAGTGAAGACATCAAAACTATGAAATAACACATATGGAATCATGCAATAACCAAAAAATGGTTAAACAAATGAAAATATATTCTATATTTTAGATTCTTTTAAGTAGACACCCTTTGCCTTGGTGACAGCTTTGCACACTCTTGGCATTCTCTCAACCAGCTTCATGAGGAATGCTTTTCCAACAGTCTTGAAGGAGTTCCCACAGATGCTGAGCACTTGTTGGCTGCTTTTCCTTCACTCTGCGGTCCAACTCATCCCAAACCATCTCAGTTGGGTTGAGATCGGGTTATTGTGGAGGCCAGGTCATCTGATGCAGCACTCCATCACTCTCCTTCTTGGTCAAATAGCCCTTACACAGCCTGGAGGTGTGTTGGGTCATTGTCCTGAAACAGAAATGATAGTCCCACTTAGCGCAACCCAGGGCAGAATGATGGTGTATCGCTGCAGAATGCTGTGGTAGCCATGCTGGTTAAGTGTGCCTTGAATTCTAAATAAATCACTGACAGTGTCACCGGCAAAGCACCCCAAACCATCACACCTCCTCCTCCATACTTCATGGTGGGAACCATGCATGCGAAGTTCATCCGTTCACCTACTCTGCGTCTCACAAAGACACACTGGATGGAACCAAAAATCTCAAATCTGGACTCATCAGACCAAAGGACAGATTTCCACCAGTCTAATGTCCATTGCTCATGTTTCTTGGCCCAAGCAAGTCTCTTCCTATTGGTGTCCTTTAGTAATGGTTTCTTTGCAGCAATTTGACCATGAAGGCCTGATTCACGCAGTCTCCTTTGAACACTTGATGTTGAGATGTGTCTGTTACTTATTTGGGCTACAATCTGAGGTGCAGTTAACTCTAATGAACTTATCCTCTGCAGCAGAGGTAACTCTGGGTCTTCCTTTCCTGTGGCGGTCCTCATGAGATCTAGTTTCATCATAGCGCTTGATGTTTTTTGCCACTGCACTTGAAGAAACTTTCAAAGTTCTTGAAATGTTCAGGATTGACTGACCTTCATGTCTTAAAGTAATGATGGACTGTCATTTCTCTTTGCTTATTTGAGTTGTTCTTGCCGTAATATGGACTTGGTCTTTTACCAAATAGGGTTATCTTCTATATACCACCCCAACCTTGTCACAACACAACTGATTGGTTCAAATGCATTAAGAAAGAAATTCCGCAAATTAACTTTTAACAAGGCACACCTGTTAATTGGAATGCATTCCAGGTGACTACCTCATGAAGCTGGTTGAGAGAATGCCTAGAGTGTACAAAGCTGTCATCAAGGCAAAGGGTGGCTATTTGAAGAATCTCAAATATAAAATATATTTTGATTTGTTTAACACTTTTTTTTGTTACCACATGATTATTTCATAGTTTTGATGTCTTCACTATTATTCTACAATGTAAAAGAAAACTTGAATGAGTAGGTGTGCATCCTTTTTTTTACGGGTACTGTCCATTTGTGTATATATAGTGTTTCTTCTCTTGCTTCATAGTTCTTGGAATGAGATGGATTAGTATGTCTAGGGCCCTGAGTTTTCCATGATCATGACCTGGCAAGGAAAAACTCAGGGCTCTGACTCTGTGGCGTCAAACACAAACAAACCAAGGGAAAAAAAACAATACATGTCGGTCAGTTGTATTCTGGGTATTTTCCACCTGTTCAGTATTCAGACTGTTGGAATACCTTAGGATGTCAGACACAGTATCATGTCACCCAAACACACACTACTGTCCCAGTCTGCTGACGTCACATAGCACCATTAACCAGAGACTCCGTTGGTATGGTTCTGACTCGTCTGTCGGCTGGTCCAGAGCATACCTGGGTGCAAACACTATTTAAAATCATTCCAAATACTTTATATGGACTTGATTGAGTTTGCCTGGCTTAATGAACCAATGGAAAAGTCCCAAAACGTTAAACTCCAGCCATTTGACACTCGATGCAGACTTACGCAAACGCTCGAAGTATATAAAAGATTTCACGTAGTGTTTGAACACAGGTCTGGTCCAGAGTGGACGAGCAGTGCCAGTGGGTCGTAATTAAAGATGAACTACTACCCTGCCGTTAATACAACCCAGCTTCCTTGGAAGGGAGAGCGGGCCACTGTCGAGAGCTCTGAAAGTTACTGGAGTGCCAGGGATTCTCTGTGACGCCATTCGCTGGGCTACACCCTATGGTTTAAGGGCCTAGCGTTGACACAGGCTGACCTTTACCTCACCAGGCGGTATGCACTGTGTGTGTGCTTGCAGTCAAACCATGCAACGTAATGGCTGAAGGGGAAACATGTCAAAGGAAGTATTATTAGAGTGAGTGGATGTCTAAGCAGCTGCGTACGTAAGTAGCACTGCAGAGTATGGCGAGTCGATGTGTTACAATGCAACTGTGCTCTGCACATTCATTCAGACACAAGATGAAGGGTTGAGGGGCCTGCATGACAACATTAGTCGTATGCCACTATACACCCCTAGGATGAATGAACTTACAGGCCCATATGGGCAAAAGCAACTGAACGACTACACACACTCACACACGAACAAACACACATTCAACATATGGCAGAGGCGTGTTTGACAACCCTGACAGTGTGAGATATGATGGAAGTGTATGTGTCTTTACCTCCACTCTTATGCATCAGCAGCCAGAGCCTCACATTGACATGCTAGAGCTCTTTCTCTCCATTACACTGTCTATAGGGACTCAAGTGATTGCGACCTTGGACCTCTTACTGTAATGCAGATCTTATGTCGGTTCATATGATCATTCTATGAATATGGTCATAGATTCTAGGATTACTTTAGATGGCACCTTGTGGAGCTATACAGTACATGTACCCTCCAAGCCCACTCTCCTTTCAGGGACATGGTGCTAGATACTCTTGTAGAACATTGCAGATAGAAATATAACCTATAGAGCAGCTGTCATGATTCCCTATTTCTATATGAAATAATAAACTCAGCAAAAAAAGAAACGTCCCCTTTTCAGGACCCTGTCTTTCAAAGATAATTCGTAAAAACCTAACGTCACAGCTCTTCATTGTAAAGGGTTTAAACACTGTTTCCCATAGTTGTTCAATGAACCATAAACAATTAATGAACATGCACCTGTGGAACGGTTGTTAAGACACTAACAGCTTACAGACGGTAGGCAATTAAGGTCACAGTTATGAAAGCTTAGGACACTAAAGAGGCCTTTCTACTGACTCTGAAAAACACCAAAAGAAAGATGCCCAGGGCCCCGCTCACCTGCGTGAACGTGCCTTAGGCATGCTGCAAGGAGGCATGAGGACTGCAGATGTGGCCAGGGCAATAAATTGCAATGTCCGTACTGGGAGACGCCAAAGACCGTGCTACAGGGAGACAGGATGGACAGCAGATCGTCCTCGCAGTGGCAGACCACGTGCAACAACACCTGCGGGATAGGTACAGGATGGCAGCAACAACTGCCCGAGTTACACCAGGAACGCACAATCCCTCCATCAGTGCTCAGACTGTCCGCAATAGGCTGAGAGAGGCTGGACTGAGGGCTTGTAGGCCTGTTGTAATGCAAGTCCTCACCAGACATCACCGGCAACAACGCCGCCTATGGGCACAAACCCACTGTCGCTGGACCAGACAGGACTGGCAAAAAGTGCTCTTCACTGACGAGTCGTGGTTTTGTCTCACCGGGGATGATGGTCGGATTCACATTTATCGCCGAAGGAATGAGCGTTACACCGAGTCCTGTACTCTGGAGCGGGATCGATTTGGAGGTGGAGGGTCCGTCATGGTCTGGGGCAGTGTGTCACAGCATCATCGGACTGAGCTTGTTGTCATTGCAGGCAATCTCAACGCTGTACGTTACAGGGAAGACATCCTCCTCCCTCATGTGGTACCCTTCCTGCAGGCTCATTCTGACATGACCCTCCAGCATGACAAAGCCACCAGCTATATTGCTTGTTCTGTGGGTGATTTTCTGCAAGACAGGAATGTCAGTGTTCTGCCATGGCCAGCGAAGAGCCCGGATCTCAATCCCATTGAGCACGTCTGGGACCTGTTGGATCGGAGGGTGAGGGCTAGGGCCATTCCCCCCAGAAATGTCCGGGAACTTGTAGGTGCCTTGGTGGAAGAGTGTGGTACCATCTCACAGCAAGAACTGGCAAATCTGGTGCAGTCCATGAGGAGGAGATGCACTGAATTACTTAATGCAGCTGGTGGCCACACCAGATACTGTCTGGTAGTGTTGATTTTGACCCCCCCTTTGTTCAGGGACACATTATTTCATTTCTGGTAGTCACATGTCTGTGGAACTTGTTAAGTTTATGTCTCAGTTGTTGAATCTTGTTATGTTCATACAAATATTTACACATGTTAAGTTTGCTGAAAATAACGCAGTTGAAAGTGAGAGGACGTTAATTTTTTTGCTGAGTTGACGTGTCTGATCAACAAAATGTTAACGCAATCTTTCTCTCTCTCTCTGTCTCTTTCTCCATCTCTCACTCCTCAATCTCTCGCTCCCCAATCTCTTGCTTCTCCATCTCTCTTGTTCTCTCCTCCATCTCTCTCTCATGCTCTCCTCCATCTCTCTCGGTCTCTCCTCCATCTCTCTCTCTCTCTCTCTCTCTCTCTTTCCTTCATCTCTCTTTCTTTTTCCTCCACCTCTCTCTCCCCCTTTTTTCCAGGAGGCCCAGAAGGTGAATAACCCTGCTAACAGTCAGGCAGCAGATGGGACACCTAAGGGTCCTGATGAGAAGGACGAAGTGGTACCTGCCAGCGAGGTGGGGTGGATGACCTCTGTGAAGGACTGGGCCGGGGTCATGATATCAGCACAGACACTCACCGGCAGAGTCCTGGTACGTGCCCGAAGCATGTTTGTGTGTGTGTGTGGCACTGTGCGTGTGTGTGTGTGTGTGTGTAGGGGTGTGTCGGTGCTTTTATTTTGAGCTGCTCTCAATCTCAAAGATATTCTACCTGTCGTTCATATTACGTCAGAACGTGTGTGATGTCAGACGTAATAGACATAGCAAAAAATATAACTGAGTTATTAAATTGACATGCCACTGGGATAGCATGTCAATTTACTGGGATACATTCTCCTTATGCCTTAATGGGATGTTTTTGTCAAATGGGGACTCAGCTACATTACTGTTTAGATTAGAGGGTGCGTAGAACATGTGTGCTTGTGACCAAAGACTGACAGGGTACACAGGGGTTGGAGGGAGGGAGCAAAGGACCCCTTGTCTTTGTCTGCTGTGGTGTAATCAGCTGATAAATCTGTCTGCTAGGCAGGGCTAGAATAAAGCATCTGGACTCCCACCATGAGCTCTACTTAAAACCAGACAAAGGAAACCCCTACATTTTACAAAGGGAAGATAGTCATATTTTTTATTTGTAAAGGTAGAATGTTTTCTTTTCTGAAATATTGATACATATAGAGACATAACATATGATAAGCCTGATTATAAGACATAAAGGCTAGTTCATGCTTATAAAAAATAGTCATACTTGCAGGCTTTAGGTAAAGTACCAAAATGTCTTGATTTAGGTGTTTCGTAGATGTTTAGTGTTTCTGGTTTTGGGGGACTGCATAAATACGAAACTTGGAGCGTTGACCAAAACAAACACACAAAACTATAAAAACACCAACCCTAAAAGTGTAATTGTTAATATTTGGTGAGATGTGAATTCTTCACGTCTACTTAGAATATGTGTGGGGGTGTGTCCTCTCTAAAGTACCTGTCTGATATTGAGGAGAAATTAAGCAGAGGTCTGTATAGAGCAGTACTCTGCATAGAAATATCTCACCTACTGTGATCTGTGCTACTTCTGATATTGTCTAGGTTTCTGCACCATATGCCTGCTTACTGACGCTGTAATGATATGCACGGGAATGCACTCTAAACAGTTAAGTGTGTATGCAGGTGAATGAGTGTGCGTGTGCACGATTCAAGTGTTTGCACACATCTTGACATGTACAGTGTGTGTGGGCGGTGTTGTGGGACTCTTGCCATCCATCAGGCCTTTTCTGCAGATCAAAGCTGCGAGGAGCGTCTGTGTTCGCTGAACCTGTTTCCATGTTACCATAGCAACTACAGTGTAGCTGTACGCAATCATCTGAACTGTGCAGGACAGGGGTAAAACACACACAGGGTGCTGTGTATACCGTGTACATTCAGTGACAGGGAAAATAAATAAAGAAACCGATGTATGCGCTTAGAGCCCTAGGTCTCTGTTCATTTGCTGGTCTTGATGACTTTGCTGCTAAAAAAGATAAAGTGTGCTCTGGAATCTATATACACCTATCACAGCTTCACCTCAATGCCTTCTGTCGAGGGGGTACGCGTATGCACAGTGCATTCAGAAAGTATTCAGACCCCTTACGTTACAGCCTTATTCTAAAATGGATTAAATAAAATACAAATCTCATTAATCTACACACAATACCCCATAATGACAAATGTATTAAAAATAGATACCTTATTTCCAGAAGTATTCAGACCCTTTGCTATGAGACTCGAAATTGAGCTCAGGTGCATCCTGTATCCATTGATCATCCTGGAGATGTTTCAACAACTTGATTGGAGTCCACCTGTGGGGAATTCAATTGATTGGACATGATTTGGAAAAGCACACACCTGTCTATATAAGGTCCAACAGTTGACAGTCCATGTCAGAGCAAAAACCAAGCCATGAGGACGAAGGTCCGTAGAGCTCCGAGACAGGATTGTGTCGAGGCACAGATCTGGGGAAGGGTACCAAACATGTTGACGGTATTGAAGGTCCCCAAGAACAGTGGCCTCCATCATTCTTAAATGGAAGATGTTTGGAACCACCAAGACTCTTCCAAACTGAGCAATCGGGGGAGAAGGGCCTTGGTAAGGGAGGCCATCAAGAACCCAATGGTCACTCTGACAGAGCTCCAGAGTTCCTCTGTGGAGATGGAAGAACCTTCCAGAAGGACAACCATCTCTGCAGCACTCTACCACTCAGACCTTCATGGTAGAGTGGCCAGACGGAAGCCACTCAGTAAAGACACATGACAGCCCGCTTGGAGTTTGCCAAATGACACCTAAAGACTCTCAGACCATGAGAAATAAGATTTTTTGGCCTGATGAAACCAAGATTGAACTCTTTGGCCTGAATGCCAAGCGTCACATCTGGAGGAAACCTGGGACCATCCCAACGGTGAAGCATGGTGGTGGCAGCATCATGGTGTGGGGATATTCTTCAGCGGCAGGGACTGGGAGACTAATCAGGATCAAGGAAAAGATTAACAGAGCGAAGTACAAAGAGATCCGAACATCTCTGAAGAGACCTGAAAATAGCTGTGCAGCGACAATCCCCATCCAACCTGACAGAGCTTGAGAAGATTTGCAGAAAAGAATGGAAGAAACTCCCCAAATACAGGTGTGCCAAGTTTGTAGAGTCATACCCAAGAAGACTCGAGGCTGTAATCACTGCCAAAGGTGCTTCAACAAGGTACTGAGTAAAGGGTCTGAATACTTATGTAAATGTGATATTTCAGTTTATTTGTGATAAATTTGCTAACATTTCTAAAAACCTGTTTTTGCTCTGTCATTATGGGCTATTGTGGTTAGATTGATGAGGGGGGAAAAAACAATATAATACATTTTAGAATAAGGCTGTAACGTAACAAAATGTGGAAAAAGTCAAGGGGTCTGAAAACTTTCCGAAGGCACTGTAGTGTATGTACATATACTGAGTGTACAACACTTGAAGAACACCAGCTCTTTCCACGACATACTGACCAGGTGAAAGCTATGATCCCTTATTGAAGTAATTTAAATCAACTTCAATCAGTATAGATGCAGGCGAGGAGACAGGTTAAAGAAGGATGAGACATGGATTGTGTGTGTCATTCAGAGGGTGAATGGGCAAGACAAAATATTTTAGTGCCTTTTGAACGGGGTATGGTAGTAGGTGCCAGGCGCACTGGTTTGTGTCAGGAACTGCAACGCTGCTGGGTTTTTCACGTTCAACAGTTTCCCATGTGCATCTAAAATGCTCCACCACCCAAATGACATCCAGCCAACTTGACACAACTGTGAGAAGCATTGGAGTCAACATAGGCCTGTGGAATACTTTCAACACCTTGTAGAGTCCATGCCCCGATGAATTGAGGCTGTTCTGAGGCCAAAAGCAGGGGGGGGGGGGGGGGGTGCAACTCAATATCAGGAAGGTATTCCTAATGTTTGGTGTACTTAATGTAAACATTAAGAACACCTGCTCTTTCCCCCTTTTGTAGGCCCGCAGGCCACCAGTTCTTAATATTTGTACACTCAGTGTACACACATGCATAAATGCATACATACATGCTCATTTGCGTTCCTACTGAAACAAAAAAATATTGAAACACAGAACAAAAACCTTTCATTTATAGAACTTATATTGTCCTGCCTTTCAAGGTTTGTAAATACAATTTACAACCAGGAACACTTCTGTACTGAATAGCCATTCAAGTTTCTCTTCATCACTACTCCAGAATAGGTCTGGTTTCGGTTGTTGTATTTTTTTTAAACAAATGTACTCTTAAATCGTATAAAGTACAGTAAAATACATGCAGTTAATTCTTGATCTTCTCATTTATGGTATTGAACCTACCTTCAATTTCCAGAGCCAGTATCCCCGTTCTCAATTGAGCACACAAGGATCTTTTGATTTCTCGTTAGGTGAGAGGTGACATAGGGTTCATGATCATATGTGTTTTGATCTGGTTTGAAGTTATGAGTTTTGGTTTTGGCCATATACCAGTTGACCATTTTTCTTTGAGGGTTAACTTGTGTTGGATCATGTTGACAGAGCATCATAACGTATTTCTAAATACGTGTTGTAGATCAGCTTCCTGAAATATGTCATTGAGTTCCTTTGTCCAAGGGTAATTGTGTGTTTTATCCCAGTTGAAAATATGTTTTTGTTATTCTGTCCCCTGGCATATTGATAACACGGTTTCATAACCTAATAATTTCACCCCTCTGTCTTATTTTCACTAGGCTCCCATCCCATGTCTCCTTGAATAGCAAGGGTTGGAGCAAGCTTATGCACTCTAAGGTAACGTCTTCTGGCTCTGTTCTGAATAGAGTTAGCCCTGTTTTGGCTTCTTTACAACCCCAGATTCTTGCAGCATAGTTCGATATAGGTTTGTGTGTGTGTTGTCTTAATGGGAGCCAATACCCGGGCTGAATCACTGAAACCATTACAGCTCATCACATCGATCTCACATGGAAGCAACATTGAGCAGGTGCAGACAAGCCTGTGTGTGTGTGTGTGTGTTTGTTGTTGTCTTAATGGGAGCCAATACCCGGGCTGAATCACTGAAACCATTACAGCTCATCACATCGATCTCACATGGAAGCAACATTGAGCAGGTGCAGACAAGCCTGTGTGTGTGTGTGTGTGTTTGTTGTTGTCTTAATGGGAGCCAATACCCGGGCTGAATCACTGAAACCATTACAGCTCATCACATCGATCTCACATGGAAGCAACATTGAGCAGGTGCAGACAAGCCTGTGTGTGTGTGTGTGTTTGTTGTTGTCTTAATGGGAGCCAATACCCCGGGCTGAATCACTGAAACCATTACAGCTCATCACATCGATCTCACATGGAAGCAACATTGAGCAGGTGCAGACAAGCCTGTGTGTGTGTGTGTGTTTGTTGTTGTCTTAATGGGAGCCAATACCCGGGCTGAATCACTGAAACCCATTATAGCTCATCACATCGATCTCACATGGAAGCAACATTGAGCAGGTGCAGACAAGCCTGTGTGTGTGTGTGTGTTTGTTGTTGTCTTAATGGGAGCCAATACCCGGGCTGAATCACTGAAACCATTACAGCTCATCACATCGATCTCACATGGAAGCAACATTGAGCAGGTGTGCACACACACACACACACACACACACACACACACACACACACACACACACACACACACACACACACACACACGTCCTCATTTTCCACCAGGTCATTCTCACCTTGTGGAACATTAAGGGAGTGGTAGTTACATGTATCTGTGTGTGTGTGTGTGTGTGTGTGTGTGTGTGTGTGTGTGTGTGTGTGTGTGTGTTTAATCTTAACCATTAGAGGGGGGAAAACTAAATTGACCCAAATGTTCTACCGACAGATATGGAGTTGGTAGAATAAGTATGTATGGTTGTGAATTACTAGAGTACTGCAGACAGAATATTTTGAGATTATTCAAATATTAAAGAGATGGTAGGAGTGACCGCCTGCCAGCAGCTCTCTCGCGCGCTCTCTCTTTTTATCTGTCTGTCTGTCTGTCTGTCCTGTCTGGTCTGTCTGTCTGTCTGTCTGTCTGTCTGTCTGTCTGTCTGTCTGTCTGTCTGTCTGTCTGTCTGTCTGTCTGTCTGTCTGTCTGTCTGTCTGTCTGTCTGTCTGTCTGTCTGTCTGTCTGTCTGTGTGGTGGGAGTGAGAGATGCTTTATAGCGATATGAAACGACAAAAGAAGAGTATCTGAGTGACTCAGCAGGTTGTGACACTACAGTAAATGGTTAATCCACTCACCATGTACCTGGCCTATAGACCTCTGGGTTTACTGTAATCTCATAATGTGAAGAGGAAGGGAATGCTTCCGGTGAAGGATTATATCCTCTCTATTATTGATATAGTCCTCTATTTCTTCTCCCTGCTATTACTGGACTCTGCAGGACCAGACTGCAGGCAGAAATGGGTCAAAGCAGACATCTTTCTTGCTTTATGGGATCTTGGGTGGGAACCAGTAACCATCTGCTGTCATGGCCTTTTCCCAACCCTGTGGCGGTGGCCATCCCGCTCTCTCTCTCTCTCTCTCTCTCTCTCTCTCTCTCTCTCTCTCTCTCTCTCTCTCTCTCTCTCTCTCTCTCTCTCTCTCTCTCTCTCACTTAATCCCTCTATCCGCATCGCGCTACAGAGGGTGGTGCGGACAGCATAGTACATCACTGGAGCCAAGTTCCCTGCCATCCAGGACCTCTATATCAGGCGGTGTCAGAGGAAGGCCCGGAAAACTCCAGCCAACCTAGCCATTCTCTCTGCTTCCGCACGGCAAGCGGTACCGGAGCAACAAGTCTGACACCAACAGCCTCCCGAACAGCTTCTATCCCCATAAGACTGCTAAATAGCTAACAAAATGCCTACATGGACTATCTGAGTTGAACCTTTTTGAATGCTAAGTGTCAGGTCTGGAGGAAACCTGGCACCATCCCTACGGTGAAGCATGGTGGTGGCAGCATCATGCTGTGGGGATGTTTTTCAGTGGGAGGGACTGGGAGACAAGTCAGGATCAAGGCAAAGATTAACAGAGCAAAGTACAGAGAGATCCTTGATGGAAACCTGCTCCACAGCGTTCAAGACCTCAGACTGGGGGCGAAGGTTCACCTTCCAACAGGGCAACGACCCTAAGAACACAGCCAAGACAATGCAGGAGTGGCTTCGGGACAAGTCTCTGAATGTCCTTGAGTAGCCCAGCCAGAGCCCTGACTTGAACCCGATTGAACATCTCTGTAGAGACCTGAAAATAGCTGTGCAGCAACGCTCCCCATCCAACCTGACAGAGCTTGAGAGGATCTGCAGAGAATGGGAGAAACTCCCCAAATACAAGTGTGCCAAGCTTGTAGCGTCATACCCAAGAAGACTCAAGGCTGTAATCGCTACCAAAGGTGCTTCAACAAGGTACTGAGTAAAAGGAGTACTTATGCAAATGTGATATTTCAGTTTTACATTTTTGATGAATTAGCAACATTTCTATAAACCTGTTTTTGCTTTGTCATTATGGGGTTTTGTGTGTAGATTGACGAGGGACATTTTAGAATGAGGCTGTAACAAAATGTGGAAAAAGTCAAGGGGTCTGAATACTTTCCGAAGACACTGTATATCCTGATTCCTAGTCACCTTACCCCTATACATATCTACCTCTTATCCCTGCACATTGTAAATATGCTATTGGCACTGACCCTGGAATTAACCCGGTATATAGCGTACTGATTTTGTTGTGTTCCTCTTATTTCTATTTATTATGTATTTTTGTTCTACTTTATTTTGTAGTACTGTATATTGATTACTGCATTGTTGGGAAAATAACTGGCAAGAAAGGCATTTCACTGCACTTGTGCTCATGACAATGAAACTTGAAACCACTCTATCCTCTCTATCCCTGTTTCCACACACAGTTCTGTCCCCCTCTATCCTGTCTCTATCCAAGTCCTACTGGGACTTGGGGCTTGGATAACACTATTGTAGGCAGTTTCCACTGTTGTGTAGTTAGTTTTGTAATGTGTGTAGTTAGTTGTGTACTGGGCTGGTAAAGGCTGACAGCAGTATTTCAGCTGGCTGATTATCCTCTCCCATGGAGCGTGTTTGTTTGTATGTGGAGCTGATCTGCTGCTGTCATCAACACACACTAAAGTTGATATCTGAAAGTGTCCACAGCCACAGAGACAGCCTGGTTTCGAAGTGGATGCCACGTCCGTCCTCTCTAAATGATCTCTCAGTGAATAGCAGCCCACCCAGGAAATCCATCTCTTCATCCCACATCTAGTGTCACGATGTATCGACATGGAGAGTGTGCTCTCACATAATGCAACTCAATTGAATCCAGTTTGTTGTTTAAGAGTCTCATAGTTTCATTTTCTGTCTGTCGCGTTGTCTCAGCTGGCACGGGGTTTGTGTGTGTGTGTGTGTGTGTGCGTGCATGCATTCGTGCCAGGGCCAAATCGTATGGGAGTTAGCCATACGCAGCTTATTTGTCTTTTGCCATAATTTATCAGAGGAATCGATGGCAATCCAATCCAGCATTGATTCAGTCTTGCGGTCTGTTGATGGATGACTGTTTATACAGGCCAAGACCCGGGGGACCGATGGACAGACGGACGGAGTGCAGAGAGACATGGGTGTGGCTTCTGCTAGAGTCCTCTATAATTATAAAACAATAAGATGGGTAAGGGGACTGACTGCAGAAAGGAGAGAGACATGGTTGTGGCTTCTTCAAGAGTCAGTCCCCTACTGCAAGGGTCCACTATAATACAGTATACTAGCAGTAGCTCTGTAGGACTAACTGCAGAGAAAGACATGGGTGTGGCTTCTGCTTGCATCAGTCGTCAACAATACTGGTGGATATACAGTGCCTTGCAAAAGTATTCATCCCCCTTGGTGTTTTTCCTATTTTGTTGCATTACAACCTGTAATTAAAAATATTTTTATTCGGATTTCATGTAATGGACATACACACAATAGTCCAAATTGGTGAAGTGAAAAAAAAAAAACTTGTTAAAAAAAACTAACAAACAGAAAAGTGGTGCGTGCATATGTGTTCAGTCCCTTTGCATGAAGCCCCTAAATAAGATCTGGTGATAGATTGCACAAAGGTGGACTTTATTTAAGTGTCACGTGATCTCAATATGTTCTGAGAGGCCCCAGAGTCTGCAACACCACTAAGCAAGGGGCACCACCAAGCAAGCGGCACCATGAAGACAAAGGAGCTCTCCAAACAGGTCAGGGACAAAGTTGTGGAGAGGTACAGATCAGGGTTGGGGTCTAAAAAATATCAGAAACTTTGAACATCCCACGGAGCACCAATAAATCCATTATTAAAAAATGGAAAGAATATGGCACCACAACAAACCTGCCAAGAGAGGGCCGCCCACCAAAACTCACGGACCAGGCAAGGAGGGCATTAGTCAGAGAGGCAACAAAAAGCCCAAAGATAACCCTGAAGGAGCTGCAAAGCTCCACTGCGGAGATTGGAATATCCGTCCATAGGACCACTTTAAGCCGTACACTCCACAGAGCTTTGCTTTAAATGAGCTTTTTGGCCATCAAGGAAAACAATGTGTCTGGCGCAAACCCAACAACTCTCATCACCTCGAGAATACCATCATGCTGTGGGGATGTTTTTCATCGGCAGGGACTGGGAAACTGGTCAGAATTGAAGAAATGATGGATGGCGCTAAATACAGGGAAATCCTTGAGGGAAACTTGTTTCAGTCTTCCAGAGATTTGAGACTGGGACGGAGGTTCACCTTCCAGCAGGACAATGACCCTAAGCATACTGCTAAAGCAACACTTGAGTGGTTTAAGGGGAAACATTTAAATGTCTTGGAATGGCCTAGTCAAAGCCCAGATCTCAATTCAATTGAGAATCTGTGGTATGACTTAAAGATTGCTGTATACCAGCGGAACCCATCCAACTTGAAGGAGATGGAGCAGTTTTACCTTGAAGAATGGACAAAAAACGCAGTGGCTAGATGTGCCCAGTTTATAGAGACATTCCCCAAGAGACTTGCAGCTGTAATTGCTGAGAAAGGTGGCTCTACAAAGTATTGATTTTGGGGGGGTGAATAGTTATGCACGCTCAAGTTTTCTGTTTTTTAGTCTTATTTCTTGCTTGTTTCACAATAAAAAATATTTTCCATCTTCAAAGTGGTAGTCATGTTGTGTAAATGAAATGATACATACACCCCAAAAAATCAATTTTAATTCCAGGTTGTAAGGCAACAAAATTGGAAAAATGCCATGGGGGTGAATACTTTCGTAAGCCACTGTAGACTGAGTGCACAAAACATTAAGGACACCTTCCTAATATTGAGTTGCACGCCCCCTTTTTGCCCTCAGAAGAGTTTCAATTCGTCGGGGCATGGACTTTACCAGGTGTTGAAAGCGTTCGACAGGGACGCTGGCCCATGATGACTCCAATGCTTCTCACTGTTGTGTCATGTTGGCTGGATGTCCATTGGGTGGTGGACCATTCTTGATACACACGAGAAACTATTGAGCGTGAAAAACCCAGCAGTGTTGCAGTTTTTGACGCAAACCGGTTTGCTTGGCATCTGTTACCATAAGCTGTTCAAAGACATTTCAATCTTTTGTCTTGCCCATTCACCCTCTGAATGGCACACGTACACAATCCATGTTTCAATTGCCTCAAGGCTTAAAAATCCTTCTTTAACCTGTCTCCTCCCCTTCATCTAAACTGATTGAAGTGGATTTAACAGGTGACATCAAAAGGGATCATAGCCTTCACCTGGATTCACCTGGTCAGTTTGTCATGGAAAGAGCAGGTGTCCTTAATGTTTTGTATACTCAGTGTATAAGTTGATAGATGGATAAGGGGAGAGAGAGACGTGTGACCAATGCAGTGCCATAGAACAAGAACCCCCTACCGAAGAGATGGACGGAAAGAAAGACAGACAGACACAGATAACCAGCCCATCAAAGGCATTGAGAACTCCCTCCCGGACACTGACACTAATTTAGTCTAACTGAATGGGAGAATCCCAGTAGCTAGGTCACCACCTCCAAGACGTACTTACAAAGGAGACCTGAGTGGAGGTTACAACCCAATATGAGGATGATGTCTTGTATTTGAGCACACAGTGTTGACACTGACCTTAACTCAGACTGTGCAGACTGTAAATGAACCCTAATGGGCATACTGTACTATATGTCATGTTACCTGATTTAATGGTATTGTACAGTAGACCGATATTTGATATGCCATTCTCTTACTACGCCAGCAGAGACATGGTGCTGGATGTCTACTGTGAGCACAAGACATACATGTGTTATCCTGGTTATCATTTTCAAACCAGATGGTTTAGGTTTTGGAAGGGCTTGGGTTGAGAGGAAAGGATCTAGCCTGTCATACGTTAAAATACAATTATGCAACCATTGTTATTATGGTATGTTGCTAAAATATGCAGTTTACACAACTAATGAACAAAATGCATTGCAACAGGTCTTCTCTGTGACTTCTATGTTGGGGGCTTGTATTATCATTTAGAGGTCTAGTTTCTGTGTGTGGCTCTTCCATTACCTTCTACCATGGTTAACAGAGGGAACAGCCTTGTTTTGTAACACACCTTGTGGTTTTACAACCTGAAAATGGGAGTCCTCAATTTGTCCCAATGACTGATTCCCACTGCAATCCCTTTTACCGGCTTGTCGTGATTATTTCCCCACCTAAAGAGTCTCACCCTTGTTCCCTAATTTTTCCTCTCCTCTGTCTCGCCTCCGTCCATTAAACCCCCTGTTTGTCACCTGGAGCGTTATTAGAATGATCCAAACTCGTTTATTCTCCTCCCTCTATCCATCGTCCTCCCTCTATCCATCCTCCTCCCTCCATCCATTCTCCTCCCTCTATCCATCCTCCTCCCTCTATCCATCCTCCTCCCTCCATCCATCCTCCTCCATCCATCCATCCTCCTCCCTCTATCCACCCTCCTCCCTCCATCCATCCTCTTCCCTCTATCCATCCTCCTCCCTCTATCCATCCTCCTCCCTCCATCCATCCTCTTCCCTCTATCCATCCTCCTCCCTCCATCCATCCTCCTCCCTCTATCCATCCTCCTCCCTCTATCCATCCTCCTCTATCCATCCTCCTCCATCCATCCTCCTCCCTCCATCCATCCTCCTCCCTCTATCCATCCTCCTCCCTCTATCCATCCTCCTCCCTCTATCCATCCTCCTCCCTCCATCCATCCTCTTCCCTCTATCCATCCTCCTCCCTCCATCCATCCTCCTCCCTCTATCCATCCTCCTCCCTCTATCCATCCTCCTCCATCCATCCTCCTCCCTCCATCCATCCTCCTCCCTCTATCCATCCTCCTCCCTCTATCTATCCATCCTCCTCCCTCTATCTATCCATCCTCCTCCCTCTATCCATCCTCCTCCCTCTATCCATCCTCCTCCCTCCATCCATCCTCCTCCCTCTATCCATCCTCCTCCCTCTATCCATCCTCCTCCCTCCATCCTCCTCCCTCTATCCATCCTCCTCCCTATCCTCCTCCCTCTATCCATCCTCCTCCCTCTATCCATCCTCCTCCCTCCATCCATCCTCCTCCCTCTATCCATCCTCCTCCCTCCATCCATCCTCCTCCCTCTATCCATCCTCCTCCCTCTATCCATCCTCCTCCCTCTATCCATCCTCCTCCCTCCATCCTCCTCCCTCCCTCTATCCATCCTCCTCCCTCTATCCATCCTCCTCCCTCTATCCATCCTCCTCCCTCCATCCATCCTCCTCCCTCTATCCATCCTCCTCCCTCCATCCTCCTCCCTCTATCCATCCTCCTCCCTCCATCCTCCTCCCTCTATCCATCCTCCTCCCTCCATCCTCCTCCCTCCCTCTATCCATCCTCCTCCATCCATCCGACGGTCTGAAAGGTCAGACCACCAGACAGACAGTGATGTTTCATTTGCTACCTACCTGTCCTCAAGGCTTCTTATTGGATCAGGGTCACACATGACTTATCGTGATGTCCCGGGCCCGAGACATTTGTGGCATCTTCATTCATTGTTTCCTTCAAACTAAAGGGTTCAAGACAGTTCACAATGAGAACAGTGACTTTTCTTTAGAGAACAATCACAAATCCAAACTGTTTAATGACTCAGTAGAAAGACGACACAGTTAATAAATGACCAGCAGTTTTGATGAATGACAATCCTTTTCAAGGAGAAAAAGGTAGAAACCTCATCTTGGGAAGTATGCTGTGTTTGTACTAAATATCTGACCATTTCATTATTTGGTAGAGTTGCGTTTACATAATACTGTAGCTCTGATGCCTGTCTGACTTTGTATTCTGTGGTTTATTCTATAGTTATCCCAAAACACTTAGCTAATTACAGAAAGGCCACTGGACTGTGGATTTCAAAACAAACCATATGCTCTGAGGTCATTAATAATGGCCTTCCTGGAGAATGACATTCTGTTTGGATTTGATTATTATTTATGTGCAGCTGACATCTCCAGCTCAGGAGCTGCAGAGCCTGATTGCTGAGATTGTTGTTCAGCAAGGATGCCACGCTAGTGCAAAACACGGGCATACAGACAGTCAGACAGACCTAGATTCTGTGGCCAGCCCGGTCGCTGTCAGTGGGCAGCGACTCATTGTTTTAGTAATGACGCTCAGCAAATGGATCAGAACCTGCACATGCATGGCCACATCGATCCACAACCCACCACCACAAACACCACATTTAATAAAACCTCCCTTTAAAGGCCCAGTGCAGTCAAAAAACTTGATTTACCTGTGTTTTATATGTATATTTCAACACGGAGGTTTGAATAATACTGTGAAATTGTAGAAATTGCTCTTTGCTAAGAAGCTATTTTTGTTTCTTTTTGACATTTGATTGAAAACAATTACAGTAAGGTACTTAATTGTTGCCCAGAAATGATTTGATATTGAGATAAAAACAGCTGCATTGGACCTTTAAACCACATTGAAAGCTCTGCCTTTAAAAAGTACCCCAGCCGCACCCAGTGGACAGGATACCACCTCATTCTACTAAGATCTTGATATGGTCTAATTGGTGAAACAAAACATACACTTAAACATGCGTGTTTGCGTGCAGAAACAATGTTCTTTCAATATGCTGAGTTTGCTTTATTCCAACATACTGTACTGTGCCTATATGAGTATTAGTATGTCCACTGTCAGTCTTTCTCTCCATCCATCACCAGCTAGGCCTGAGTCAGAGCGAGTGGGAGTGAGAGGAGGAGAGGAGGAATGAGAGGAGGTTTTATCTCTGCCTCTGTTTTATTGGTTGGACAGCTTGTTATTGCAGTAACACGGCCCTGTTGTAAGATGGATGATGACTATCCTCTCCCCCCTGAAAACCTCAAAGTAAAAGGCAACCAAACCCTCTGTCAGATAACATTTTAGATCCACGTGAACCCTCTGTATAGTAGAGCACGGTGATAGTGTCTGCATCGTGAAATGGCTCCCTATTGCCTATAGTGCATTACTTTTGACCAGGGCCAGGCACCCAATTCTGCTCTGGTCAAAAGAAGTGCACTATATTGGTAATAGGGTGCCATTTGGGACATAGTGATAGTGTGACTGTGTGGGTGCCAATGGTTGATGTACCTCATATTTCACCTGGCTTTATTGACCTGGCTGTAACTCTGGCTGTGAAAGCCCTGACAGGCAGTACTTTACAGTAGGTCTGGCTGTTCTCAGGTTCCTACTGACTATGCTGTTGTCACTCATGTCATATTTACACTCTCTAATTGGCCATCACTAGAGACAGCAGAGTGGGGAACCATCTGCTAAGCCAGACGTCAGATCCCTTTACCCCCTGAAGAGATACTGTTTCCTGGGAGGAGAGGCTGGGCTGTGCCCCTAAGACACACCACCACCACCTCTACCCCCTGTTCCTCTGGCTAATAGATTCCATGGGATCATCAGGGTACTGTAACAGCCCAAATATCAGGCAGGATATGAGAGAGACAGGTTGAGAGGGAGGGAGGGAGGGAGGGAGGGAGAGAGACGCGTGAGATGAAGGGAAGGAAAGAGGTAGGAAGAAGGAAAGAGAGACGATTTGTTATTTTATCATTGACAGCCTTTGAATTTCCTCAAAACTGTGCCCTCCTGATGCTGTTATACCTTTTTCATTTCAATGAATACTCCCTCACACAGACGGTTACCCTGTGCGGTGGCTGAGGGCGAAAGGTGGAGACATTTGAGTCTGTTTATTTATGTCTTCTAGTGTTAAAAGCCATGGTGGCTGATAATTAAATGGTTGGTAGGTCGGCCTCCCTCTGGCTTCAAACTGTATCAGTATTGACTTCAAAGCCTTAATGCGTTGTCTGAAAAACTATAAAGCTCCTCTCCTCTCCTTTCTTCGCCTCTCCGCTGTTCTCCTCTCCACTAACGTCAGTGCTGAAAGTCACTGCACTATTAAATGCTATATTAAAACAAGTCAGCAAGAAACACCTACAGGACCTAACCGTGTTAATTAGCTGTTAAGGCATCATCCTACCAGTCAAGGACACATTGGTTGGTATGCGTACGTGTGTGTTTCAGATGAGCATAGCTGTTCTGAAGGTTGCGATCAACATATATTTTATTTTCTGCCACACCCCACTTTACCAACTGTCTTCCAGTAAGGTAGTAGCCTTGCGTGAGCCTTGGCTTGTGTGAGCCAGCTCGTAGCATGATGCAGCTTGATGTACAAGTACGCCCCATAGACAAAATGCTAGTCTAACTTACCCCCAATCCCCCCAATCTTACCCCCAATCTATCACCTTATGCGGAGTGCCAAGCAGAGACTCACTGAGTCCCATTTGTAGTCTTTAGTATGACCGAACTCTCAATCTCATGGCAGACACTCTAACCACAAGGCCACTGAACTGTCTTCCAGACATGGGTTCAAATACTTTATCTGTGCTTGATTGACCTTGCATGGCTTGTTGAACCAATATGATAATCCCAAAACCTGTAAACCCGACCATCTGGCAATCCTGGCAGGCTAGAGCAAATACTAAAAGTATTTTAAAGATTTCAAATAGAATTTGAACGCAGTTCTGCCACACCCCACTTTACCAGCTGTCTGGTCACGTCAGCATGGAGAGGGGTGATAGATTACCTTTATGAACCTCCTACTTAAAACGACAACATATCTGTGCCGTCTCTTTTTAATATCTCCCTATTAAAAAACCCAGCGGTAGTTTACTTGATAGATAGACTGTGAACCCAGGGACGTTGGTACTCGCAGCTCCATCAATCGGACACTTAAACATCGTAATGAAAGTGTAGATCTCAGCCTGACAGCCAGGCTAAAAGGGTCTGCTCCCCCTGGTCCCCAGACCTGTGTGTGTGTGTTGTGATTTAGTTTTATTGCACAGACAGTATAGCTCCAGACGTTAGCAGTAGCATTCACACGGGCAAATTACTTTCTTAGTTATTTCTAGTGGAATATCACAATGGCAACATCACATCTCTCATCCTCCAACTCTCACAAGGGTGATTGAAGAGCTCTCTCTTTCCATCTCTCTTTCTCCATCTTCTCTACAGCTCTCTCTGTCTCTCTCCCTTCCTCCTTCAATCTTCCTTTTTCTCTCTCTTCCTTTCCCTCTCACCTTTAATCTCTTCTTCCCTCCCTCTCTTAGCTCTCTGCATGAGTTTTGTACTGGAGATTGAGTGGAACAGAACAGAGTAGTGGCACTGAGTTTTTCCCACTCATGCTTTCCTTGTGTAATTGATTGACACCTGGGGGGTTCCGCCCTCAGCCCCCAGTTTAAATTGTTTCCCTGACAGTCAGCTCAGGGAATGTAATTGTACATGCAAGCGGTCCAAGATGTGATTGTATATAGCCACTTTATGTGGCACTTTCAATCCCATTGGGGCGGGGATGGAGGCAGGGACGCGGTGACGGGTTGCCTTGGGGGGTGGTGGTGCGGATTGTAAAAAGGCTTGTTGCCGATATTAAACCCATAAAATTCTCTGTCTCTTGGGAAAATGCAGGCTACCGACTGACGCACAATCATTGATTGTATGTTGTTTTACTCCATGTGTAACTCTGTGTTGTTGTATGTTGTCGAACTGCTTTGCTTTATCTTGGCCAGGTCGCAATTGTAAATGAGAACTTGTTCTCAACTTGCCTACCTGGTTAAATAAAGGTGAAATAAAAAAAAAAATAAAAAAAAACAATCTCAGCCTCGGGCCAGCTGAGGTGGGAGCTGAACTTTTCACTGTGAGCAGTGTGCTCATCTCAGCCGGGCCTGATATTGAATATTGATATGAGTGTCCACTTTAGTCAACCATCAATCAATGAAACATACAGGCAATCAGCTACTGAAAGGTGGGAGGTTGGCACTCATTGGCTTTATGTCAGAGTATGTCCACACAAACAATGAGGACTGGGTTAATTCCTGCTTAATGGGGGGGTCAAGGCTTGGAGAGGAAATCATACCTGGAACTCATTGATTGGCCAATTTCTATTTTACCCAGGAGGCATTTGGGGTCCTGCCTGTACTGTCTTCTTAATCTATTGTTCAGTAAATAATTCAGTAATCTTGTATTTATTCTACACCACTAGGGATTTTTTTTTAAAGGATGAGATGAGGAAAGTCATACGATATTTTCATGATTTGTTTTTCTGGCACAATGGTCATAGTATTGCTACAGTAGAATAGAAAAGGGTCTTTGTCTAAACATGCTGGTGCTGCTGCAGTTCTACTTCTTGGGTATGCCCTCTCTCTTAGTTGTGTACAAAGAATATTAATGATCTGTCTTGAAATGAATGAATAGCTGTAGGAATGTTTTCTTTCTTCAGTTGAAAGGACAATAAGCATAACGATAGGCTAAAGGAACTGGAAGGTTATTGTGTTGTGTAACTATTCCCTGCCTAGAGATTGCAGTGCAATGTTCCTTTTGAACTTCTAATAAGTTTGAACTTCTTTTTGAAGACGTGGTGGGATCCAGGTGGGTTAGGTTTGGGCTGTGTCTCATAAGGCTTCCTTCCTCTTGTTCTTATTTATATGCCCCCCCCCCCCTCTGCTTCACTGATGAGAAAGAGCTGGAATGGTTGAAAGGAAATACCTTGTAGGTAGTCACGGTCAGTCACCACAGAGCTTTCACCTATCCTGCATGATTTCAGATCAGTGCAGAATCTGATGGAGAGGAGAAAAGGAGAGGGAGTCATGTTAGACTATTGAGATGCACCCTGTGTCCCAACCTCCCTACATTGGAGTGTGAGGCAAGGTGGTACGGCAGACAGCTCGTGATTAAGATTTTTTCTCATTGAAAGGGCCCTTGTGGGAACCAGTCAGAGATCCACCTGGCTGGCTGTACAGGTCTGGATGAGATGCGGCAGAGGCCCTACAACACAGCTGGTTACTCCAAGACACCTCATCTCTCCAGTGTTACTGATAGACTGCAGACTGATACAGATTACTAATGTCCTTCTCTGCAATACACAACAGTCTCGAGGTACAGTGGATTCGGAAAGTATTCAGACCCCTTGACTTTTTCCACGTTACGTTACAGCCTTATTCTAAAAGTTATTAAATCTTTTTTTTTCTTATCAATCTACACACAGTACCCCATAATGACAAAGGAAAAACAGGTTTTTAGAAATTTTGCAAATTTATTACCAATAAAAACTGATATTACATTTATATAAGTATTCAGACCCTTTACTCAGTACTTTGTTGAAGCACCTTTAGCAGCGATTACAGCCTCGAGTCTTCTTGGGTATGACGCTACAATGTTGGCACACCTGTATTTGGGGAGTTTCTTCCATTCTTCTCTGCAGATCCTCTCTAGCTCTGTTTTCAGGTCTCTCCAGAGATGTTCGATCAGTTTCCAGGTTCTGGCTGGGCCACTCAAGAACATGCAGAAACTTGTCCAAAAGCTGCTCCTGTGTTGTCTTGGTTGTGTGCTTAGGGTCATTGTCCTGTTGGAAGGTGAACCTCCCAGTCTGAGATCCTGAGTGCTCTGGAGTAGGTTTTAATCAAGGATCTCTCTGTTCTTTGCTCCGTTCATCTTTGACTCGATCCTGACTAGTCTCCCAGTCCCTGCCCCTGAAAAACATCCGCCACCACCATGCTTCACTCTTGGGATGGTGTCAGGTTTCCTCCAGATGTGATGCTTGGCATTCGGGCCAAAGAGTTCAATCTTGGTTTCATCAGACCAGAGAATCTTGTTTCTCATGGTCTGAGAGTCTTTAGGTGCCTTTTGGCAAACTCCAAGCATGCTATCATGTGCCTTTCCTGAGGAGTGGCTACTGTCTGGCCACTGTACCATGAAGGCCTGATGGGTGGAGTGCTGCAGAGATGGTTGTTCTTCTGGAAGGTTCTCACATCTCCACAGAGGAGCTCTGGAGCGCTGTCAGACTGAACATCGTGTTCTTCGTTACCTCCCTGACCAAGACCCTTCTCCCCTGATTGCTCAGTTTGGCCAGGCGGCCAGCTCTAGGAAGAGTCTTGGTGGTTCCAAACTTCTTCCATTTAAGGAAGTGTTCTTGGGGACCTTCAATGCTGCAGAAATGTTTTGGTACCCTTCCTCAGATCTGTGCCGACACAATCTTGTCTCTGAGCTCTACAGACAATTCCTTCGATCCTAATGGCTTGGGTTTTGCTCTTACATGCACTGTCAACTGTGGAACCTTATATCGACAGCTGTGTGCCTTTCCAAATCATGTTCAATCAATTGAATTTACCACAGGTGGACTCCAATCAAGTTGTAAAAACATTTCAAGGATGATCAATGGAAACAGGATGCACCTGATCTCAATTTTGAGTCTCATAGCAAACGGTCTGAATACTTATGTAAATACGTTTTTTTCTCTTTTTTTCTAAACCTGTTTTCACTTTGTCATTATGGGGTATTGTGTGTAGATTGATGAGGAAAATGTGTTATTTAATCCATTTTAGAACAAGGCTATAACATAGTAAAATATGGAAAAAGTAAAGGGGTCTGAATGGTTTCTGAATGCATTGTATACTCCCCCCCCCCCCCCCCCCCCCACCTGCCCTCAGAACAGCCTCAATTTGTCAGGGCATGGACTCTACAAGATGTAGAAAGTGCTCCACAGGGATGCTGGCCCATGTTGACTCCAAGTTGGCTGGATGTCCTTTGGGTGGTGTACCATTCTTGATACACACAGGAAACGGTTGATCGTAAAAAATCCAGCAGCGTTGCAGTTCTTAACACAAACCAGTGTGCCTGGCACCTACTACCATTCTTAATGTTTTGTATACTCAGTACTGTTCATGATACTCTGTTGACAATACTGTTATCACGCCTCCCTATTCTTCTTATCATGGTATAGTGAGTGTGAGTTAATGTATAGGTAGGAAGTTGTGTATTTAGAGTGAGAGGAGGGCTACAGATGAAGGATATTCATTTGACCTATATTGTCACAAAATAATCCTGTAGCAACAGGATTTTAAGGTTTAGTCCATTAGATCTTTGTTGCTTGATTGGTGGTTAGTCAATTAGCTTGCCAAAAATAGGCTACATGAAAAGTGCAATAGTGTTAATATAACCATGTGTTATTGTGGGTTTTTAGTGAATTTATCTAAATCACAAGCTAATCTGCATTTCTTGTGTTGCAGGAAAATTCTCAGCAACAAAAGAGTGATCAAATTAAGGTCATACATCTGTATCTAGCTGTGTAGTTATATAGTGAGAGCAGGGCTTCTATCACACGGGTGATACACTTCTCATTAACCTTGAGGAGATGAAAGGAAACCTTGATTTAATTAGATTTTTTTTTTTACATTTTATGTCACTATCTTGCCCTCCTTGGAGCTCAGACCCATCCACCTCTAGTAAAGATCAGTGTGGTTTGTTGGATGGATGAGTTAGCTAGCCTGGTGAAACCAGACTGATCACAGTTTCACTGTTAAGCGTAGCATTCAGTGTGGTTTGACCAGGCTATGTGGTACCTGGAATAAACTGCAGAATATCTGAAAGGCCATAGTGGATGAAGAACAACACAACAGGATGCGGACAGTGCAGCCAAAAGTGCCCTTATTGTTTTATCTAACTTCACTCACTGAGCGTGGCCCTATCCTTTAGCCTTATTGGGGGCCAAACAGAAGTTTTTAATTCCATATTTGGCAGCGTGGCCCTCGCTCTTTTCAGCCAAATACTGACTGACATTTTTAAGCGCACACAGGATGAAAGGTTTCACCGCGCATTCTGAAATTGGCATCAGCAGGCAAAGTAATTGACCCACCCGGCTTCTAATATAAATGGTATTGCAGTGATACATTTTTTACATGATTAAGGATGCCCGTATGAATCATGCTATGATTATGTGTACATAATGGAATTGTGGTAGCAGTAACTACAGTAGGTCCAAAGAGAAACGCACTGTCCTCCATACATTAGATGACTATATTCCCCTCACACGGGCAGTTACAACAATACAATCTCTTAGCTTTCTCTCATTACACTTCCTATCATGGTCATTAGTCAGATAGCCAGCGAGGTACACCGGGTTCACTTCTTATTTCTCCAGTCATTAAGTTACATTGAAGGTGTTCAACAATACAGAAATCTAGCTTGTTAATGCTGGTGTTTTTTTAAAGTACTGTCTTCTATGCTGATGCTATCGATGCCGTCTTACTTACTTGGTAGACTGTTTTGAATTCTTGGATAATGTTCGGAGATCTGCCTTGGTTGACCATGTGCAGACACATTTGGCTGTTCTCCCACTCCTTTGGAGTTACCTTTATAGTGTGATCTTGACTGTGTGTGTTTTCTAAAAGTCTTCTAAATACAGTGAGGTTTTAGATGGAGTCAGGTTTTAAATGCTCTGAGATGTGGTGGGGTTTAAAAGCGCTTAGGGGAAGGAAAATGAACAGAAGGAATTGTGAGACATTTTTACCTCTTCAGGATCTCCATCATATCATGCATCATACTCTTTCCTACCACTCCACACTTTACAGATACAGTGCACACACACACACAGGTAGAAATCAGTGTGTGAAGTGATCAGTAGTTACAGTTCACAAAGTGTCTCACGATCCTCCTCGTGGAACCAGATATCCGTTTAATCCTCTCGGATTTAAACATAATTCACTACGGCTACGTCCCCTATGGGACCTGGTCAAAAGTAGTGAACTAAATAGGGAGCAATAGGGTGCTATTTGGATCTAGCCCTAGAGTCTGTAGAAACAAATAGCTGAGTGGAATGAATGGCCATTACAGTATAATCAACTGTCTAAGCTCAACTCCTTACTGGCTGTCTATTGAAGTCTACTGTGGATTACCTTATAGCTCACATTCCAAACTTCGTAAATGGGTGGTATTCTGCTTTAAGATCCCCATGCTTATCTCAAGTGTTCCTGAAAGTCTTCAATTGACAACAACGAATGATTTACGCAATGTCTTGGTTGCGCACGCTTATCTCAACTGGATCTGGCCATTTGAATGATGATCAAGTGAGGCATTTTGTTTTACAGTGGGCCTTCAGAAAGTATTCATACCCTTGACTTATTCCACATTTTGTTGTTTCAGCCTGAATTCAAAAATTGATTTTTTTAAAAGTAAATCACCCAACTACAAACAATACCCCATAATGACAAAGTGAAAGAAATGTTTGCTAAATACAGAAATATATCATTTACATACAGTACCAGTCAAATGTTTGGACACACCTACTCATTCCAGGGTTTTTTCTTTATTTGTACTATTTTCTACATTGTAGAATAATAGTGAAGACATCAAAACTATGAAATAACACATATGGAATCATGTAGTAACCCAAAACGTTTTAAACAAATCTAAATATATTTACATTTGAAATTCTTAAAAGTAGCCACCTTCAGCCTTGGTGACAGCTTTGCACGCTCTTGGCATTCTCTCAACCAGCTTCATGAGGTAGTCACCTGGAATGCATTTCAATTAACAGGTGTGCCTTGTTAAATTGTGTAATTTCTTTCCTTCTCAATGCGTTTGAGCCAATCAGTTGTGTTGTGGCTAGGTAGGAGTGGTATACAGAAGATAGCCCTATTTGGTAAAAGACCAAGTTCATATTATGGCAAGAACAGCTCAAATAAGCAAAGAGAAACGCCAGTCCATTACTTTAAGACATGAAGGTCAGTCAATACGGAACATTTCAAGAACTTTGAACGTTTCTTCAAGTGCAGTCGCAAAAACCATCAAGCGCTATGATGAAACTAGATCTCATGTGGACCGCCACAAGAAAGGAAGACCCAGAGTTACCTCTGCTGCAGAGGATACGTTCATTAGAGTTAACTGCACATCAGATTGCAGCCCAAATAAATGCTTCACAGAGTTCAAGTAACAGACACATCTCAACATCAACTATTCAAAGGAGACTGCGTGAATCAGGCCTTCATGGTCGAATTGCTGCGAAGAAACCACTACTAAAGGACTCCAATAATAAGAAGAGACTTGCTTGGGCTAAGAAACACGAGCAATGGACATTAGACTGGTGTAAAACTGTCCTTTGGTCTGATGATTCAAAATTTGAGATTTTTGGTTCCAATCAGTGTCTTTGTGAGACGCAGAGTAGGTGAACGGATGATCTCCGCATGTGTGGTTCCCACCATGAAGCATGGAGGAGGAGGTGTGATGGCGTGGGGGTGCTTTGCTGGTGACACTGGGATTAATTTAGAACTAAAGTATTCCACAGCATTCTGCAGCGGTCCACCATCCCATCTGGTTGGCGCTTAGTGGGACTATCATTTGTTTTTTAACAGGACAATGACCCAACACACCTCCAGGCTGTGTAAGGGCTGTTTGATCAAGGAGAGTGATGGAGGGCTGCATCAGATGGCCTCCACAATCACCTGACCTCAACCCAATTGAGATGGTTTGGGATGAGTTGGACTGCAGAGTGAAGGAAAAGCAGCCAACAAGTGCTTAGCATATGTGGGAACAACTTCAAGACAGTTGAAAAGCATTCCTCATGAAGCTGATTGAGAGAATGCCAAGAGTGTGCAAAGCTGTCATCAAAGCAAAGGGTGGCTACTTTGAAGAATATAAAATATATTTTGATTTAACACTTTTTTTGGTTACTACATGATTCCATATGTGTTATTTCATAGTTTTGATGTTTTCACTATTATTCTACAATGTAGAAAACAGTAAAAATAAAGAAAAACCCTGGAATGGGTAGGTGTGTCCAAACTTTGACTGGAACTGTATGTATTCACACCCCTTTGCTAATTTGGAGTGTAACTCCAAATTGAGCTCAGGTGAATCCAATTTCCTTTGATCATCCTTGAGGAGTTTCTACAACTTGATTGGAGTCAACCTGTAGTAAATTCAATTAATTGGACATGATTTGGAAAGGCACACCTGTCTATATAAGGTCCCATAGTTGACAGTGCATCTCAGAGCAAAAACCAAGCCATGAGGTCAAAGGAATTGTCCTTAAACCACCGAGACAGGATTGTGTCAAGGCACAGATCTGGGGAAGGGTACCAAAACATTTCTGCAGCATTGAAGGTCCCCAAGAACACAGTGGCCTCTGTCATTCTTACATGGAAGAAGTTTGGAACCACCAAGACTCTTCCTAGAGCTGGCCACCGGCCAAACTGAGCAATCGGGAGAGAAGGGCCTTGGTCAGGAAGGTGCCCAAGACCTCGATGGTCACTCTGACAGAGCTCCAGAGTTCCTCTGTGGAGATGGGATAATCTTCCAGAAGGACAACCATCTCTGCAGCACTCCATCAATCAGGTCTTTATGGTAGTGGCCAGACAGAAGCCACTCCTCAGTAAAAGGCACATGACAGCCTAATTGGAGTTTGTGAAAAGGACTCTCAGACCATGAGAAACAAGATTCTCTGGTCTGATGAAACCAAGATTGAACTCTTTGGCCTTAATGCCAAGCGTCACGTCTGGAGGAAACCTGGCGCCATCCCTATGGTGAATCATAGTGGTGGCCGCATCATGCTGTGGGTATGTTTTTCAGTGGCAGGGACTGGGAGACTAGCCAGGATCGAGGGAAAGATTAACGGAGCAAAGTACAGAGAGATTCTTGATGAAAACCTGGTCCAGAGTGCTCAGGATCTCAGACTGCAACATTTTAAGTGTAATTAATATACTCCATATATGCTTTCGCAAAAATAATCATTTAGTTGTGTTTTTGAAGGCCTCGGGTAACATTAGAATTGGATCTGTATTTTATTTCAAAGAACACAATAGTATTTTAATTAGTTTATTTTACTGTAGGCTATATTTAAAAACAAACAAACTCTAAAAACGCCAAAATTCAAGTGTTCAAACAATTGTATTTATTGAGTGCCGTGGTTACAACCATGAAATAGAAAGCATATGTGTTGTAACATATTTTTATAATATAAATACATCAAATACCACAACCACCAAGACGCACAGTCAAGATGTGTGGTCAAATTATGAAAGCCTTATGTAGCATCCCCAGCTGAATGAATGGTCAACTCTCAAACTGATGGTTGATGACAGTTTAATGCGGTACCATTTCCGTAAACACACCGTAAGATCTGATGGCGAAACAAACCAAAAATGCTCTATGAACAATACATTCCACCAACAATACACTTTTATATTACAGTGCTTGATACATCAAATGCATCAATATGCATGAGAATTTCTACCCGAATAGTTGAGTACCTGCTAATAGCTTGATAATGTGGCGCAAGATGAACTAATATTAGCCAGCACACAGTGGAGCTAGCCTACAGCTAATAACGTCATATTGCTAGCAGACTTCAGAACATCAAATACAAGATGCGTTCAGTACACGTTCAAAAGAATTAGAAAATACAATTCACACATACAGTGAGGATAGAAAGCTCACACAAGAAAATAAGTCCAAATATAGAGCAGACACTCATTTTAGGGGTTCATTTACATCTTATCCTAACAGTTGATAGAATTTTTGTAACTTTCACTTGCTTGACAGACTTTGGTTGTAGTGCATAAGTCTCCGGTTTTCTGTGTCGTCTTGTCATTCTTCAGCACCACGGAGTACAATGGTTGTGCTGTATTTGGCGCAGAGAGGGAGCTCCCGTCTCACTTTGTTCATGGTGCTCGCCAAACTTGTTTTCTTTTACCTTATTTAACTAGGCAAGTCAGTTAAGAACAAATTCTTATTTTAAATGACAGTCTAGGAACAGTGGGTTAACTGCCTTGTTCAAGGGCAGAACGACAGATTTTTACCTTGTCAGCTCGGGGATTCGAACTTGCCACATTTCGGTTGCTAGTCCAACACTCTAACCACTTGGCTACCTGCCGGTCCAGGTAGCTTTCTTTGCCAATGACAGTGACGTGAAGAAATTGTCCATGTGACATTTCTCCTTTTCCCAATGTAAGATTCCACAAGCCTCATCACCACATTCGCCGACACGGATTCACCTGCTGCCGGATGTGGATATTCTCCCAGATATATTTTCCCAATTGGTGATTACATAATTATACTTAAAAAAAACAATTGCCCCGGGGCCTCTGATTTCTTAATCCGGCCCTGTCTGTACGGTGTTTTGATTGTCAGTCAGTGTTTTAGCAATGTGCATACACTAGAACCTAAATTGGACCCAGTCCTCTATAAAGACAAATTAAGTGAAGTGGAAGAGACTATTTCTCTATTGACGCCCCAAGCAGACGGGCACTAATTTACACACGCAGCATATTTGTTAAACAGGTTCATTATAATTTGTCTGTATGGGAAAGTAGCTGATTTCTCAGTAATGTGTCATTCTGTTAAATAGGAAACATTATGCTCAGTGGAAAGTTGAATTGCCTAATGATAAATACTTCAAAGAAGACTACCACTGTTTTGATCAGATAAAAAATATTGGTTTTACACTTTGAGGAAACTGATCAAAGATTACATATTTATTGTGATTTTTTAATATATTTTTTTACTGGTTCTAATCTGTTCATTTTAGAAGTAACATTACGATGTAGCGTAAATTAATGATTTACTTTACACATTTTCAAACCTGCTAATTTCTGGGCAGTTGAATGTGTTACTTCCTCTGGCCCCTATTTATTCCAATTAAACCGACATGTAATATGTGCTTTGACAAGGCAATTATTTCCCTGAAAACCAAAATATAGCAACCCAAGGGCACATTCTGAATCTAAATTTAATTTCCCTTTAATTTCCCAAACACATGGAGAGCCATGGAGCGATGCCTCTGGGATTGAATTGCATTTAATCCACCATTATTAAATGATTACATACTTTCGTTGTGTAATTGTGACATGAGGAGGACATAACAAGAACCTAATTCAGAATGAAAAGGTCAAATCATAATTAATGTAGAAAATCATAACATTGCAAATCTGCAATAATAAGACAAAGCATGTTACACATCCAATTTGTCAAGGTCAGGTTCAAGTTCATTAGGCATTTGTAGGTATTAGAATACATATATAGAAATACAATACAATGCTTGTACAATACATATCAGCTACACCATTCCCTTCAGCTTCCTCTCTCACTATGGCTCAATCCCAATCCTCTCCCTCTCCCTCATTTTCCAGTGTTCCTCTGTGGGGGTGTTCCTCAAATAACCCTAGGGAATGGGACATCACTGCATCACAGCAGAAGCTGCCAAAGCATAACAGTAATGGCTTTCCTTTCCTTATATTTCTCATACACCATATACACACTGGCCATATGAGCAACAAATGAGAACAGCAGAACAACAATGTGCCCTTAATGTACCAATCTTCTGGCTGTGGTTCAGTGTGGAGTCGTACTGAAGCAGGACTTTCATTCCATAATAGCAGTTTGACATGCTTTTCTTTCACTCAGTCATTTTCTGCAATTTTTTGGGGATTAATGATTAACCACTGAAGGCAATTATAACCACGGTTCTGAACAAATTTTTATACCAAATGTTTTAGGTCCATGCACAGATCGGCTACATAACACCACATCCATATAATGCCGGTCTTTTTATCCTCCACTACATAATAATCAGGAAAATAGTTAGCTACGTTACTTCAGCTGCATTGCATGCCAAATATCTTCAATCTCTAATGTTAAAGTTTCTACAGTAAAGAACAATGATAAATGATTGACTTTATATATATTTTTTAAAGAGCAGCAAGGCAAGCTTACAAAAAATGTTTTCAATTTGTAGTAAATGCTTTAGCTACATTATTTACATCCACTTGGTTACACAAGATGGCAGCCTGGTTTGCTGGTTTGCTCAGGAGTCACTAAAGCATGAAACAACACAAATTACAAGTCATACAAATGTCAAACGCTCATATACTGTAGCAAGCGAAATGCATAGCTAGCTGGCTAATGTTAGCTAATCAGATAGCTTGTTAAATAGTGACAATAACCCAAAAGACACCTCCAGGCTGTGTGAGGGCTATTTGGCAAAAAAGGAGAGTGATGGAGTGCTGCATCAGATGACCTGACCTCCACAATCACCCGATCTCAACCCAATTGAGATGGTTTGGGATGAGTTGGACCGCAGAGTGAAGGAAAAGCAGCCAACAAGTGCTCAGCATGTGGGAATTCCTTCAAGATTGTTGGAAAAGCATTCCTCATGAAGCTGGTTGAGAGAATGCCAAGAGTGTGCAAAGCTGTTATCAAGGCAACGGATGGCTACTTTGAAGAATCTCAAATATGAAATATATTTTGATTTGTTTAACACTTTTTTGGTTACTACGTGATTATATGTGTGTTATTTCATAGTTTTGATGTCTTCACTAGTATTCTACAATGTATAGTAAATAGTAAAAATAAAGAAAAACCCTGGAATGAGTAGGTGTGTCCAAACTTTTGACTGGTACTGTATGTACAGTTCCATTTACCAAGTTACTCACGTAGCCTACCAAGTTACTCACAGAGTCTACCACGTTACTCACGTAGCCTACCACGTTACTCACGTAGCCTACCAAGTTACTCACGTAGCCTACCAAGTTACTCACTAGCCTACCAAGTTACTCACACGGTCTACCACGTTACTCACGTAGCCTACCACGTTACTCACGTAGCCTACCAAGTTACTCACGTAGCCTACCACGTTACTCACGTAGTCTACCACGTTACTCACGTAGTCTACCACGTTACTCACGTAGCCTACCAAGTTACTCACGTAGCCTACCAAGTTACTCACTAGCCTACCAAGTTACTCACACGGTCTACCACGTTACTCACGTAGCCTACCACGTTACTCACGTAGCCTACCACGTTACTCACAGAGTTTACCAAGTTACTCACGTAGCCTACCAAGTTACTCACGTAGCCTACCACGTTACTCACAGAGTTTACCAAGTTACTCACGTAGCCTACCACGTTACTCACGTAGCCTACCACGTTACTCACAGAGTTTACCAAGTTACTCACGTAGCCTACCAAGTTACTCACAGAGTCTACCACGTTACTCACGTAGCCTACCACGTTACTCACGTAGCCTACCACGTTACTCACAGAGCCTACCACGTTACTCACGTAGCCTACCACGTTACTCACAGAGCCTACCACGTTACTCACGTAGCCTACCACGTTACTCACGTAGCCTACCACATTACTCACGTAGCCTACCACGTTACTCACGTAGCCTACCACGTTACTCACGTAGCCTACCACGTTACTCACAGAGCCTACCACGTTACTCACGTAGCCTACCACGTTACTCACAGAGCCTACCACGTTACTCACATAGCCTACCACAGATGAGCAGCGTTTTTTACTGCTTTTTATGGAAACCCAAAGGAGTCATACCTAACCGCCCAGTGGCTTTCCATAGTCCCCCTATATACAAACATACACACACTCAGCGGCACGCTCTGTCCATCGTGCTGATACAGTGCAGCAGAAATACAGGTTTCGTGCAAACCTGTCTCTCAATCATCATTTAAACTTTTTTGTATTTTTATATAGGGACATAAAACTTAAACTGAGGTGGCACAAGTTTCAACTGAGGGGGCTAAGCCCCCTTCTGCCCCCACCTGGAGCCGGGCCCGTTTGGAGGGCAACTATTTGGTGGAAAAGGCACTATGCCTTGCTCAAAGTTGAATTGGGACACTACTTGCGCGGGATCGCGCAAAATGGAGGGGATGGCTAAGTGGAGCTTTTGGGATTGATCACTCACTCCCCGTATGCCATCGTCACCTGCCCTCCGCTGGCCTTTCCTTACTTCTTTGAGGAGTCACAATGGTGTCTGTGTTATGCAAAAATGGTGTCTGTGTTATGACTCACCCTGTCCGCCCTCTCCTGGGTGTGTCCATGTGCCGGGGGCTGTGGCCGACAGAGCGAGTGAGGGACACGAGGAGGACAGAGACTGGGCCGGGGGTAGGCTCAGGAGCAGAGAAATGTCACACGTTACCCAATAGCCAGAGTTCATTGGGCAGAACATCCTTGGCTGCCTCCTTAATAGTACAACACGGCTTCCTCTCCTTGCTGCCTCCTTCCTTGTCTCCAGGTGAAATCAGTAAGGAAGAAGCCTGATGTAGGATTTGATGTCTCTTCTTTCAGTGACCTTGTACAATATACTATAGCGAGCTATACGTGAGGTAGTGCTAGCTGTTCAATAGTAGTTAGTGTGGCAACTACAGCAGCTATTTAAAGCAGTATTGTGTAAGCTCCCATATATGTGCCAGGATGAGATCCAATCATGTATAATGGTGGAGGTGAAAGCTTTCTTATATAACGCTTGTCACTGGCACTTTACAGTCTGTCGAACGCACACACACGCATGCACGCAAGCACACCCTCTTATCATCATCTGACTGGTGAAAAAGTCACAGCTGGAGACCTTCGCCACGCTCTCTCTCTCTCTCTCTCTCTCTCTCTCTTTCTCTCACATACATACATACATACATACACATACACACACACACACACACACACACACACACACACACACACACACACACACACACACACACACACACACACACACACACACACACACACACACACACACACACACACACATCACAAACACTGTGGCCTTTAAGCTCTCGCTGGGCTTTAGAGGATACACTAATATTATCCACCCCCCATTCTCCCTCTCTTTCTCTGCAACCTTTGAGCTCTCGTTATGTCCCAGAGGACGCCCTCTCTAATATTCTCTCATCTCTCCATCTCCTCTGTCCACACACCGTCCCTCCATCTCTCCTCTCCATTCCTCCATCTCCTCTCCCCATCCCCTCTATCCCTCCATCTGCTCACTCCATCGACTCCATTCCTCCATCTCCTCTCCCCATCCCCTCTATCCCTCCATCTGTTCACTCCATCCACTCCATTCCTCCATCTCCTCTCCCCATCCCCTCTATCCCTCCATCTGCTCACTCCATCCACTCCATTCCTCCATCTATTTTCTGCATCCCCTCCATCTCCTCTCCCCTCCTTCCCTCCATCTCCTCTCTCCACCCACTCCATACCTCCATCTCTCCTTTGTCCCTTTATTAGCCTTGCTGACGCGCTATCACATCTCAAGGTCATAGCTACTGAGCTGCTCTCTGAGGCTGCCTGTCTGACCGTCTGGTAGACAGAGAGAGGCAGAAAATGAGAGCGAGAGAGGGAGGGAGGGGGAAGAGAGCAAGAGGGTAAGAGGGAGGGTGGGAGAGCGAGGGAGGGAGAGAGAAAGAGGCAGACAGGCTCTTTCCCTCTTTAAAGGAGCACTATGTAGCTTCTTTCTGTTGTTGTTGACACTTGTTTGTGTTGGTTTTGAAGGACTGCGGAGGAGCGTCTTTTCAAGGGCAAAGTCAATGAAAAAAATGAAGAGATTGCCATAAACTGAACAGTTTTTCTTTGCCTGTGTGTGTTTTGGTGTTGCTTCTGCGGGTTGTGTACAGTTGAAGTCGGAAGTTTACATACACTTAGGTTGGAGTCATTAAAACTCGTTTTTCAACCACTCCACTAATTTCTTGTTAACAAACTATAGTTTTAGCAAGTCGCTTAGGACATCTACTTTGTGCATGACACAAGTAATTTTCCCAACAATTGTTTACAGACAGATTATTTCACTTATAATTCATTGTATCAGAATTCCAGTGGGTCAGAAATTTACATACACTAAGTTGATTGCGCCTTTAAACAGCTTGGAAAATTCCAGAAAATTATGTCATGGCTTTAGAAGGTTCTGATGGGCTAATTGACATAATTTGAGTCAATTGGAGGTGTACCAGTGGATGTATTTCAAGGCCTACCTTCAAATTCAGTGCCTCTTTGCTTGACATCATGGGAAAATCAAAAGAAATCAGCAAAGACCTCAGAATATTTTTTGTAGACCTCCACAAGTCTGGTTCATCCTTGGGAGCAATTTCCAAATGCCTGAAGGTACCACGTTCATCTGTACAAACAATAGTACCCAAGTATAAACACCATGGGACCAGGCAGCCGTCATACCGCTCAAGAAGGAGACTCGTTCTGTCTCCTAGAGATGAACGTACTTTGGTGCAAAAAGTACAAATCAATCCCAGAACAACAGCAATGGAACTTGTGAAGATGCTGGAGGAAACAGGTACAAAAGTATCTATATCCACAGTAAAACGAGTCCTATATCGACATAACCTGAAAGGCCGCTCAACATGGAAGAAGCCACTGCTCCAAAACCGCCATAAAAAAGCCAGACTACAATTTGCAACTGCACTCAGGTCTGATGAAACAAAAATAGAACTGTTTGGCCATAATGACCATTGTTATGTTTGGAGGAAAAAGGGGGAGGCTTGCAAGCCGAAGAACACCATCCCAAACGTGAAGCACGGGGGTGGCAGCATCATGTTGTGGGGGTGCTTTGCTGCAGGAGGGACTGGTGCACTTCACAAAATAGATGGCATCATGAGGGGGAAAATTATGTGGATATATTGAAACATCTCAAGACATCAGTCAGGAAGTTAAAGCTTGGTCACAAATGGGTCTTCCAAATGGACAATGACCCCAAGCATACTTCCAAAGTTGTGGGAAAATGGCTTAAGGACAACAAAGTCAAGGTATTGGAGTGGCCATCACAAAGCCCTGACCTCAATCCTATAGAAAATTTGTGGGCAGAACTGAAAAAGCATGAGCGCGAGCAAGGAGGCCTACAAACCTGACCCAGTTACACCAGCTCTGTCAGGAGGAATGGGCCAAAATTAACCCAACTTATTGCGGGAAGCTTGTGGAAGGCAACCTGTAACGTTTGACCCAAGTTGAACAGTTTAAAGGCAATGCTACCAAATACGAATTGAGTGTATGTAAACTTCTGACCCACTGAGAATGTGATGAAAGAAATAAAAACTGAAATAAAGAATTTCCTCTACTATTATTCTGACATTTCACATTCTTAAAATAAAGTGGTGATCCTAACTGACCTAAGACAGGGAATCTTTACTAGGATTAAATGTCAGGAATTGTGAAAACTGAGTTTAAATTTATTTGGCTAATGTGTATGAAAACTTCCGACTTCAACAACCCTAACCTCTCTCATCAACAAGCTGTTTTCGCCCACAGGACTGCTGCTGACTTGATATTTTTGGTTTGTCACACCATTCTCAAAAAACCCTAGACACTGTCGTGCGTGAAAAGCCCAGGAGGGCTACAGTTTCTGAGATACTGGATCTGGCGCGCCTGACATCGACGATCATACCACGCTCAAAGTTGTTTAGGACTCTAGTTTTGCCCATTCTAACGTTCAATTGAACAGTAACTGAATGACTCGATGCCTGTCTGCCTGCTTTATATAGCAAGCCAGGCTACTGTGCCTAGGAGCGATCCATTTTCGTGAATGGGGAGGTGTACCCGATAAACGTGAGTGTATATTAAAACTAGAAAGGCAGAGAGTGTCATAATGACTTAAAATAATTTAAATGTTTAATTACTCTGCCATTTTTAAAGTCATGTCCCCCTCGTCCTTAACTTTTCCTAAAAAGGTCTATATAACACAGTCGTTGTTAGAATCTTAATATCACAAACAGAACTGGAGTTCTAACCAGTTTCAGGAGGACATGTAAGTTTTTGAATGATTTTCCCCGGCCTGTTCCGCTCCTTCTCGGGATAGTTGAATGTGCCGTGCCCATATAATCACCGCGATAATTGCTTCAAACTGAACCTAAACCATACATAAACAAATTTCACACATATAACAGATGAAATAAATGAAGTAAAAAATGATGGGGGAGAATGGGTGAGTTGATGAATGAGAGGAAGCGAACAATGCATAATTATGTAATCACCAATTGTTAATATATTCTAAATATAATCTCAAGACGGTGTACCCTATATCAGTCCACCGAATCCAGGCAGTGTTGTTAGTCTTCTCTAGGCTGACTTGGAGTAGGTTACACAGTGAGAATGTGTGTAATTTACAATGGCAAGACCAAGAGGAATGGATGCATATGCTGCGTTAGGGTTGATAGAAGATAGGAATAAAAACGACTCAGATGGCGGGGAAGAAATGGACCGTGACATCATTGATCATTATTCTGATTCATGCTGAATGGCTTTCCATATCTGGGAAAATATCCATATCGGGCAGCAGGTGAGTGATTGTCAGATGATGTTTCGGATCAGACACTACAACATGCTTGACTTGGCTGCTATTAACGCACACGTGTTGTTCAAGCAGTGCATGAACAACACCATGAGCAGGAGAGACTTCATCATGAGTCTGGCACACGGGCTATATGGGAGACATATGAGCTAACGCAGCAGCAAAGATTCCATGCAAGCCATTGTGCAACCCAAGTTGCGCACAGCTCCCGGGGTGGAGAAACTGCCAGGTGGGCAGATGCAATCGGAACAGAACCAATGACACCGGTTTAAAATGCAAGACTTGTTTGTGGGAAGTGTTGGACAAGGGATAACAGCTAAATGAGATCCAACTGTTGTGTGAAGACGCACACCATACTGTAAGCACGAGCGAGGCCAGAAATGTTTCCAATAACTGACAACAATAGACCATTTTTGACCGCAGTCATATGGACACTTATATTTATTATAATGCCATTATTGCGTTTGTGCTGCTTTTTACTATTCACAAGCAGATGACGAAATTCTAGTTTTTACTTACCGTTTCATACACATCTATGTACTTTTACGAAGGAAAAAAAACATGTAGGCTATGAGGATTATACGTTCATATTAAAAGCTGTAATATTCATATATACATATTCAAAGCTACATCCATCATAACAAGAAATTACAATGGTGGTCAGGTCAACAAGTTGTACTTTTTCCATAACCACTATGACTGATTGGTGGCAGTCTGCTAAGACAGTTGGCTCATAGTACAATGGATGTGAGTTCCTAATCGTACATGGGGCAGCTATGTTTTTATTTACACTTCTAATTCTGAAAAGTTAAAGCATACCTGTGAGAGGGGTCACCCTGGTAGTAGTTGTAGGCTTTTATACAGTACCCAAGACCAATCTGTGAGTTAATTTGTGGGTCGTATGGAATTGAGCCCTTAATCTTCCTTTTCAAGGTGATGATTGCACTTTTCTTCCCAACATAATACCGCACTAAATGTGAGTCCATATTTCAACGATTTTTTTGCACCCATGGGGGATAGAATTTACACCGCAAATGGCAATAGATGTCAGGAATTCGGTGCCGTACCACTGAGCTAACTGTCCAAAGCTGTATTTGCTCGTGATGCACATCATTTTATTATCAGAGCGTGACAGTGGACTTCTAGTAAGTATGCTTTAGTGAGAAAGTGTTGATCAGGTACAACTACGTTCACCCACCCCCAAAATGAATATTTATGAGCAATTCCTTCCACCCACAACTTCTCACCTGAATGCATTTTTTTATTTGGGTTGGGCAATGGCTGAAATTGGGGTTGAGAGTTACCCTTTAATGTCCATGTGTCCTATTTGTGCGTACAGTTCAAAAAAGTAAACCCAAAATAAAGCTAGCAAGGTTACTAAAAGTCTTATTGAAATATTCAGTGAAAGTTTTAAGGAAGTTATTCAAAAACGTTTAAATAACCTATAATTTCTGTTCTCAGAGCTTTACTAAAACCTCCCAGGAAAACTTTCAAGGAACCTTAGTAAAACGTTCTCAGAACCTCCCTGCAACCTAAAAAGAAACGTTCCCAGACTAGACACATTTTTTTCACTTCTGTTCTCAGAACTTCCAAGGAGCCAAATGTGGGTTGTCTGTTTTCCTCCTGACTTCTCCTCTCATATAAATCAGTTGTCTGAGACATCAGTCAGTCTGTCCATCAGACCCCACCTGCTACGCTCTGACTGGCTGTCAGGCAGGAAGCAGGAAGAGGGACAGGAAGTCAGAGGGGGCACTGAGGGAGACTGGGCGCCATATCGCTCACAGCATCATGATTCATTGAAGTCAATCTGTCTGTGTTGTCAGTCCATCAGATGCTGAGCTGTTCAGTGTTCTAGACTGGCGAAGACTGATGTTAGGTTGAGTCAGGGGGAAAGCATTTTTGAAAAGGGTTCGCAGCAGTTCAGAAAAGTGGATCATCAACACAAACCATTTCTGTTTAGTTTTAACTCATTTTGACATTCAATGGCAGGGACAGTCCTCAACATGAATTAAGTTGACATAAAATGTGTGTTAGTCAACTAACAGTAAAGGTGGATGTTGAACTGGGTATTTCCTTCAGTTTTACAGTGGTGTGTCATATGAGACAGGAGAGAGGGATTTAGAGAGATGGGGAGAGCGAAAGAAACGGGGAAAACGAGAGAGACGGGGAGAGAGACGGGGAGAGCGAAAGAAACAGGGAAAACGAGAGAGACGGGGAGAGAGACGGGGAGAGAGACGGGGAGAGAGACGGGGAGAGAGACGGGGAGAGAGACGGGGAGAGAGACGGGGAGAGCGAAAGAAACGGGGTAAATGAGAGAGACAGGGAGAGCGAGGCGGAGACGGGGAGAGCGAAAGAAACAGGGAAAACGAGAGAGACGGGGAGAGAGACGGGGAGAGAGACGGGGAGAGCGAAAGAAACGGGGAAAACGAGAGAGACAGGGAGAGCGAGGCGGAGACGGGGAGAGAGACTGGGAGAGAAAGAGACTGAGACGGAGAGAGAGAGACGGAGAGAGAGAGAGACCGTGACAGAGACGGTCTTAGGGAATGAAGGAGATTTAAAGCTGGCTTGCCCTCCCCCTTCACATCACTTTTTTCTCTGTTCTGGAAAAATACATCAGATAACAGTTTAATCCTCTTTCCTCCCAAATAGGATGTTTTTAATGTGGAGACATGAAGCAGAGGGATTGAAATAATGACATGAAATAATGCATTTAGCCATTTGTTATGTCGCTACATACAGCATCTGGTGTGAACATCGTGTTAATTAATGACATAACAAACCTAGGCCTACATTAACATGCATCTTCATCCTTCTCAATATCATCCTCATCATGCGCATTTTCATGTTGCACCATACATAATGTATGTTGCATCTCATCTAGTAGGAGGCAATGCATTTGATCAAAAGGTTACCATGGTGATGGATTTTTTTAGCTCCGTGTGTGTGTGTGTGTGTTACCAAAGCTATAGTAACTATAGGAGAAGATTCTGAACTGAAGGGCTTGTATTTTCTCTCTGATTTAAACATGATTTCATGAATGAGGCTTTTGTTAAATTATGCAACGCTCATATTTGTCAAAAGAAGCCAGCATGCTATGTAGTTATCGATCTTCTCATTCTGGATCATACGACTTCTGTGTCATGACCGCAAGACCAGTTTGGTGGTTTTGGAGATGTTGGGAATCTGAATCATTACGCGTGTGATAGTCTGCATTGCCAGCCCAGTTGAGACACCCAGTGTGAGTCAGAAGGTCTTTCTGAGCAGGGTTGTATGTGAAGAGAATACTAAGGTTGTTTATGCTGAAAATCATACTGATGTCAGGGCTGCCTTTCAAATGGTATCCCTATATAGTGCACTATTTTTCACCAGAGGGCACATAAATAGGATATAGGGTACCGTTTGAGACGCAACCCTGACATCAGTATGATATGACAGTCTCCACATAAAAATCTTCTGCATTCTCATCACATAACCCAGGTCTCCCGCTGAGCTGGTTGTTCAAGGCAAATGAGGGAACATGGGTCTGCATGCTGTATAGATGATGTATGGCTGTCTGCCATCAAACTTTTATTAATGTCTCATTTGTATTTTGACATTCCGGCTTAGAAGTGGTCTTGTTTGCTTGTCTTGTTCAGTGAGTTGATGTGATTAGTATGTTGTGGAAACAATGGAGTCAAGTAACCTTATGTCTTCAACAGCATGTCTGTGTCATTAAAAAAATAGAATCACATTTTTTGTCACATACTTCATAAACAACAGGTGTAGACTAACAGTGAAATGTTTACTTACGGGCCCTTCCCAACAATACAGAGACTTAAGAAAATATATATAATAACACAAGGAATAAATACAAAATGAGTAACGATAGATAACTTGGCTATATACACAGGGTACAGGTACTGAGTCGATGTGCAGGGGTACGAGGTAATTGAGGTAGATATTTACATATAGGTAGGTGTAAAGTGACTAGGCAACAGGATAGATAATAAACAGTAGGCACAGAATATGTGATCAGTCAAAATAGTTAGTCCAAATAGGGTCAATGCAGATAGTCCAAGTAGCTATTTGGTTAACTATTTAGTTAACTAAGCAGTTGCCATACCAAGCAGTGAGGCAGCCAGTCAAGATGCTCTCATGACTGTGTTGGTGTGTGTGAACCATGTTAATTCCTTAGTGATGTGGACACCGAGGAACTTGAAGCTCTCGATCCACTCCGTTGCTGCCCCGTCGATGTGAATGGGGGAAGTGCTCAGCCCTCCGTTTCCTGTAGTCCACTTTCAGCTCTTTTGTCTTGCTGATGTTGAGGGAAAGATTGTCCTGGCACCACACTGCCAGGTCATTGACCACCTCTCTATAGATGTTCTCATCGTCGTCGGTGATCAGGCCTCCCACTGTCGTGTCGTCAGCAAACTTAATGATGGTGTTGGAGTCGTGCGCTGTCATGCAGTCGTGGGTGAACAGGGAGTACAGGAGGAACAAAGCACGCACCCATGAGGGGCCCCCATGTCGAGGGTCAGGGTGGCGGATGTATTGTTGCCTACCCCTCACCACCTGAGGGGCGGCCCGTCAGGAAGTCCAGGATCCAGTTGCAGAGGGAGGCGTTCAGTCCCAGGGTCCTGTGCTTAGTGGTGAGCTTGGAGGGCACTGTGGTGTTGAACGCTGAGCTGTAGTCAATGAACAGTATTCTAATATTGGTGTACCTCTTGTCCAGGTGGTAGAGGGCAGTGTGGAGTGCAATAGAGATTACGTCATCTGTGGATCTGTTGGGGCGGTATGCGACTTGGAGTGGGTCCAGGGTGTCTGGGATGATGGTGTTTTGAGCCATAACCAGCCTTTCAAAGCATTTCATGGCTACAGATGTGAGTGCTATGGGGCAATAGTCATTTAGACAGGTTACCTTGGCGTTCTTGGACACAGGGACTATGGTGGTCTGCTTGAAACACGTAGGTAATATAGACTGGGTCAGGGAGAGGTCGAAAATGTCAGTGAAGACACCCGCCAGCTAGTCAGCACATGCTCTGAGTACGCGTCCTGGTAATCCGTCTGGCCCTGCGGCATTGTGAATGTTAACCTGTTTAAAAGTCTTACTCACATCGGCTACCGAGAGTGAGATCACACAGTCGTCTGGAACAGCTGGTGCTCTCATACTGGTTCAGTGTTGCTTGCCTTGAAGCGAGCATAGGCCTTTGTCTGCTAGGCTTGCGTCACTGGGCAGCTTGCGGCTCCATATGCTCTTGTCATTACAATGTAAACACCTACTGTATATATTACTGTGCATATATTTTCCTTAATTAATCAGTAGTATTTTACAGTCATACACAAATAAGATTTAATGAATGCCCAATATTACTCTATATGAACATTATTGACAATCCCAGTGAAGAGGATACATCACAGTAGATGTTCCCTATGAATGACTTCTCTTGGTACTAGATGGTCCCGATTATCTACCCTTCTCCTAATGTGTGCACTTCTGCACGTACACCCGTCATGGATTTAACGATGATGGAAACTGCTTCGAGCCAATGATAACACCGTTCCAAGGCTTTTAAAACCATAGTAGTGTGGGTAATCAGGACAAGGCCTATGTCTCTGTAATGAAAGTGACCTCGCCCTTTTCAGCTCCTCCAATCAATGGCCTGTTTCCTTTGGGTGAGAGTCCAATCAGCACCTCGGTTTGTCTGCCTGGAGGCCAGACAAAATGGCCGACTGGATCAAGCGTAATCAATGGTATATTAAAAGACAGACCGACAGACACAGTCAATATGAAATCATGTCTGGGTGACAATTATCTTACTGGGTTGATTCCAATTAAAATGGTAAAACATAAACTAAAATAGCTGCTTAGCAAGGCGCAATTTATCAACTAAGAATTTTGCTAGGACTGGCTGGGTGTGGCCTGAGTGGGAAGCGGAAAACTGAAAACTAGCTGTTATCGGCAGAGAGGTTTGAAACTCTCGTTCCAGGCAGGCTCAAACTCCATCCCACGAAAACAGGCAGAAATTTCAGGGGGTCATTTCAAACAGCTCTTACACTAAAAGGGCATTAAAACCATTTTCACAATGTCACAGTATTAATCCAACCCAAATATGAAGGAAATACCAACATAGTGTTTTAATAGGGCATTGTGCCACCACGAGCCAGAACAGCTTCAGTGCACCTTGGCATATATTCATAGTGTCTCAAACTCTATTGGAGGGATGCGACACCATTCTACGAGAAATTCCATCATTTGGTGTTTTGTTGATGGTGGTGGAAAATGCTGTCTCAGGCGCCACTCCAGACACTCCTGTAAGTGTTCAATTGGGTTGAGATCTGATAACTGAGACGGCCATGGCATATGGTTTACATTGTTTTCATGCTCATCAAACCTTTCAGGTATCACTCGTGCCCTGCTGATGGGGGCATTGTCAACCTACAGGGGCACAGCCATGTTAGCCAGAATAATGGCCTGCCTAGCATTTTTATATATGACTCTAAGCATGATGGGATGTTAATTGCTTAATTAACTCAGGAACCAAACTTACTTTGTATCCCTCACAGAAAAATCTAATTTTTTTAATGCACCGGACATTTAACGACTTGACTGTGTATAAACAAAGTTATTTCAGATCCCTGTTTGTGTGTGTATGAGTGCAGGTTGAGCCTACCTGGGCTAGTATGTAGGTCTGACTGTTAGGAGCCTATCTGCATGAACTGAACTGAACTGACTTTGACATGTCTACTCTGCACCAGAGTCCTTTTGATTTCCTAGCCAACCTGTCGACTCACCCGAAACATGAAGTGATTATTTTCTACATCAACCCACATCACCTGTCAGCTGGGTCCTGCATGCGCTTTGTCAGGAAGTGCACTTAGGACGAGTCAAGAGAATCACAAGTCTAAACGAATTCTCTGTTAGCCTGGAAGAGTCTGGGTAAGACTAACTGCAGCTCATTTGTAGCCTGGAATGAATCTACACTCAATATTGCTCTGTTGAAACAATAGTAAGGAACTAAGGAATATTTAGTGAGGATTCCAGGCTCACTTTATAACTTGTTTGTAGCCTGGAATACACACTGACTAAATATTGCTGCATTGAAACAATAGTCAAGGGATATTTAGTGTAGAATCCAGGCTAGCTCGTGGTTTTGTTTCAGACCAAAGATATTGTGTTCTGTTGATTCGGCAGCTATATTGGATTGTATTAGCAGTTGAAACCTTTAGCCTGTTATATTGTGGTCTATTTGAAGGGAAAGCAGCTTGTTAGCCTGGTTTGCTGCTCGGTGGCTTTGGGTGTTGCATACCGTACGTAGAGTGAATGAATATGGGCTAGCCAAGCAGTCAACAAACCAGGGTAAGGGTGTGTGTATGTAAAGTACCAGTCAAAAGTTTGGACACACCTACTCATTCAAGGTTTTTCTTTATTTGTACTATTTTCTACATTGTAGAATAATAGTGTAGACATCAAAACTATGAAATAACACATATGGAATCATGTTTTAACCAAAAAAGTGTTAAACAAATCAAAATATATTTTATATTTGAGATTCTTCAAGGTAGCCACTCTTTGCTTTGATGACAGCTTTGCACACTCTTGGCATTCTCTCAACCAGCTTCATGATGTAGTCACCTGGAATGCATTTCAATTAACAGGTGTGCCTTGCTAAAAGTTAATTTGTGGAATTTCTTTCCTTCTTAATGCGTTTGAGCCAATCATTTGTGTTGTGACATGGTAGGGGTGGTATAAAGAAGATAGCCCTATTTGGTAAAAGACCAAGTCCATATTATGGCAAAAACAGCTCAAATAAGCAAAGAGAAATGACAGCCCATTACTTTAAGACATAAATGTCAGTCAATCCGTAAAATTTCAAGAACTTTTTGAAAGTTTATTCAAGTGCAGTTGCAAAAAAAATCAAGCACTATGATGAAATGATGAAAATCTCATGAGGACCGCCACAGAAAAGGAAGACCCAGAGTTACCTCTGTTGCAGAGGATAAGTTCAATAGAGTTAACTGCACCTCAGATTGCAGCCCAAATAAATGATTCACAGAGTTCAAGTAACAGGCACATCTCAACATCAACTGTTCAGAGGAGACTGTGTGAATCAGGTCTTCATGGTCGAATTGCTGCAAAGAAGCCACTACTAAAAGACTCGAATAATAAGAAGAGACTTGCTTGGGCCAAGAAACACGAGCAATGGACATTAGACCAGTGGAAATCTATCCTTTGGTCTGATGAGTCCACATTTAAGATTTGTGAGACACAGAGTAGATGAAAGGATGATCTCCGCATGTGTGGTTCCCACCGTAAAGCTTTGAGGAGGAGGTGTGATGGTGCTTTGCTGGTGACACTGTCTGTGATTTATTTAGAAATCAAGGCACACTTAACCAGCATGGCTACCACAGCATTCTGCAGCGATACGCCATCCCATCTGGTTTTTGCACTTAGTGGATGTCACATCTGTCGTCAGGAATGGACCAAGGCGCAGCGGGTTGCGTGTTCAACAACATATTTATTAAAGGACGTTGACCACGGAAAAACAAGAAAATACAGCAACACGACAGGAACAGTTTTGCAGGCTAACAAAACGCAGTGCAAAAACAACTACCCACAAAACCCAAACCAAACACACACCTAATTATAGGACTCTCAATCAGAGGCAACTAGAAACACCTGCCTCCAATTGAGAGAACCAACACCCAAACCTAAACATAGAAAACTAAACTAGACAGAACGTAGAAATACATACAAAAACACAAACCCTCTGCCACATCCTGACCAAAACGAATACAATTACTCCCTCTGCTGGTCAGGACGTGACAGTAACCCCCCCGCCCCCTAAAGGTGCAGACCCCGACTGCACCTAAAAGAAAAGACAAAAACCCCCAAACAACAAAAAATATCCCCCTAAACTAAAGGGAGGGAAGGGAGGGTGGCTGCCATCAACGACGGCACTGTGCTACACCCCCCCCTCCCCAACCCACCTATATAGGAGGCGGCTCAGGTGCGGGACGTGGACCTCGCTCCACCTTCGGCGTCGCCCACTTAGGTGGCGCCGATGGCTGCGCCGGGCAGACGGGCCACTCTGGCTGATCCGGGCAGACGGACCACTCGGGCTGGGCCGGAGGACAGGCGGGCCACTCGTCCTGGACAGGCGGGCCACTCGGGCTGGGCCGGAGGACAGGCGGGCCACTCGGGCTGGGCCGGAGGACAGGCGGGCCACTCGGGCAGGGCCGGAGGACAGGCGGGCCACTCGGGCAGGGCCGGAGGACAGGCGGGCCACTCGGGCAGGGCCGGAGGACAGGCGGACTCTGGCTGGGCCGGAGGACAGGCGGGCCACGCGGGAAACGCTGGACCGTAGAGGCGCACTGGCGGTCTCGAGCGCAGGGTTGGCATTACCCCTTCAGGCTCGATGCCCACTCTCCCCTGGCACATGCGGGGCGCTGGTACTGCGCATACCAGCCTGAAAATACCAGGCCTCACCACAGCACCTACCCCAAAGCACGGGACCTGTCCAGTCTCTTTCTGTCCAAAAAGGGTATGGGGAGCTGGCCTGGGTCTCCAATCTCGCCCCGCCAAACAGCCCTTGTGCCCACCCCCAAAAAAAATATTGGGGCTGCCTTTCGGGCTCCCTTACCCGCCGTATTCCCCAGTCCTCGCCAGAGCAGTTGGAGGCCACGGAAGGAGTGTTGTATGGCATTGAAGCTCGTCTGTAGGTGTCCAAAGAAGGGCCAGAAGTATACAGAATGGAGTCGTCTGCGTAGAGGTAGATCAGAGAATCACCAGCAGCAAGAGCAACATCATTGATGTATACAGAGAAGCGATTCGGCCCGAGAATTGAACCCTGTGGCACCCCCATAGAGACTGCCAGAGGACCGGACAACAGGCCCTCTGATTTGACACACTGAACTCTGTCTGAGAAGTAGTCGGTGAATCAGGCGAGGCAGTCATTTGAGAAACCAAGGCTGTTTAGTCTGCCGATAAGAATGTGGTGATTGACAGAGTCGAAAGCCTTGGCCAGGTCGATAAATACAGCTGCACAGTATTGTCTCTTATCGATGGCGGTTATGATATCGTTTAGGACCTTGAGCGTGTCTGAGGTGCACCCATGACCAGCTTTGAAACCAGATTCCATAGTGGAGAAGGTACGGTGGGATTCGAAATGGCCTGTGATCTGTTTGTTAGCTTGGCTTTCGAAGACCTTAGAAAGGCAGGGTAGGATAGATATATATCTGTAGCAGTTTGGATCCAGAGTGTCTCCGCCTTTGAAGAGGCTGATGACCGCGGCAGCTTTCCAATCTTTGGGGATCTCAGACGATACGAAAGAGAGGTTGAACAGGCTAGTAATAGGGGTTGCAACAATTTCTGCGGATAATTTTAGAAAGAGAGGGTTGTCTAGCCAGATTGTCTAGCCCGGCTGATTTGTAGGGGTCCAGATTTTGCAGCTCTTTCGGAACATCAGCTATCTGGATTTGGGTGAAGGAGAAATGGGGGAGGCTTGGGCAAGTTGCTGTGGGGGGTGCAGGGCTGTTGACCGGGGTAAGGGTAGCCAGCTGGAAAGCATGGCCAGCCGTAGAGAAATGCTTCTTGAAATTCTCAATTATAGTGGATTTATCGGTGGGGAGAGTGTTTCCTAGCCTCAGTGCAGTGGGCAGCTGGAAGGAAGTGCTCTTATTCTCCATGGACTTTAGTGTCCCAGTTTGTGCTACAGGATGCACATTTCTGTTTGAAAAAGCTAGCCTTTTCTTTCCTAACTGCCTGTGTATATTGGTTCCTAACTTCCCTGAAAAGTTGCATATCACAGGGGCTATTCGATGCTAATGCAGTACACCACAGGATGTTTTTGTGCTGGTCAAGGGCAGTCAGGTCTGGAGTGAACCAGGGGCTATATCTGTTCCTGCTTCTACATTTTTTGAATGGGGCATGCTTATTTAAGATGGTGAGGAATGCACTTTTAAAGAATAACCAGGCATCCTCTACTGACGGGATGAGGTCAATATCCTTCCAGGATACCTTGGCCAGGTCGATTAGAAAGGCCTGCTCGCTGAAGTGTTTTAGGGAGCGTTTAACAGTGATGAGGGAGGGTCGTTTGACCGCAGACCCATTACGGACGCAGGCAATGAGGCAGTCATCACTGAGATCCTGGTTGAAGACAGCAGAGGTGTATTTGGAGGGCAGGTGGGGTTAGGATGATATCTATGAGGGTGCCCGTGTTTACGGATTTGGTGTTTTACCTGGTAGGTTCATTGATAATATGTGTGAGATTGAGGGCATCAAGCTTAGATTGTAGGATGGCCGGGGTGTTAAGCATGTCCCAGTTTAGGTCACCTAACAGCACGAGCTCTGAAGATAGATGGGGGGCAATCAATTCACATATGGTGTCCAGGCCACAGCTGGGGGCAGAAGGTGGTCTATAGCAAGCGGCAATGGTGAGAGACTTGTTTCTGGAAAGGTGGATTTTTAAAAGTAGAAGCTCAAATTGTTTGGGCACAGACCTGGATAGTAAGACAGAACTCTGCAGGCTATATCTGCAGTAGATTGCAACTCCGCCCCCTTTGGTAGTTCTATCTTGTCGGAAAATGTTATAGTTAGGGATGGAAATTTCAGGGGTTTTGGTGGTCTTCCTAAGTCAGGATTCAGACACGGCTAGGACATCCGTGGTTGGCAGAGTGTGCTAAAACAGTGAATAAAACAAACTTAGGGAGGAGGCTTCTAATGTTAACATGCATGAAACCAAGGCTTTTACGGTTACAGAAGTCAACAAATGAGAGCACCTGGGAAATGGGAATGGAGCTAGGTACTGCAGGGCCTGGATTAACCTCTACATCACCAGAGAAACAGAGAAACAGAGGAGGAGTAGGATAAAAGGGTACAGCTAAAGGCTATAAGAACTGGTCGTCTAGTACGTTCAGAACAGAGAGTAAAAGGAGCAGGTTTCTAGGCACGGTAGAATAGATTCAAGGCATAATGTACAGACAAAGGTATGGTAGGATGTGAATACAGTGGAGGTAAACCTATGCATTGAGTGACGATGAGAGATATATTGTCTCTAGAAACATCATTTAAATCAGGTGAGATCACTGCATGTGTGGGAGGTGGAACTAAAGTTGGCTAAGGCGTATTGTGCAGGGCTAGAGGCTCTACAGTGAAATAAAACAATTATCACTAACCAAAACAGCAATGGACAAGGCATATTGACATTAGGGAGAGGCATGTGTAGCCGAGTGATCATAGGGGTCCAGTGAGTAGCTAGGCGGGTTGGAGACACAGCGATTCAGACAGCTAGCGGGCCGGGGCAAGCAGGCTAGCAGAAGGGCCTTAGAGGGACGTCGCGACGGAAGAAGTCTGTTGTAGCCCCCTCGTGCGGTTACATCGGCAGACCAGTCGTGATGGATCAGCAGGCCTCCGTGTAGTAAAAGGGTCCAGGCCCATTGGCAAAATAGGTATAGTGATGGGCCTCTTCAGCTAACAGTCCGATATGCTCTAGACGGCTAGCTGCTTGCAGTGCTGGAACCTGAAACCACACACTCAGACATACAGGTGGGCACGGTCTAACTAACCCCATGTTGAATTTGTGGCAACAGCTCTTTACACCTTTAGTCAGACAGTTATAGTACAGTCACTGGTCAGGACATAACCAAGTGGAAAACAGCATGACACAGAAACACATTTAGCACCGTAAACATCGACACGGATGTATGAATCAAACTTTCTGTGTTGAGTTAAAATGTCTTGCTTAAAGCTCTAATACTGGCTTCTACTGTTGTAAATACAGTACAGTACTTAGGTTTTCTTTATCTGCAATACCTCACCAGTAGTACAGAAAAAAAAGAACACCCTTGCCTTTCTTGAACTAACACTCGCACTTGTCTTTTCTTTCTAGCACTGTCTTTGCAGGTAGCCTAGTGGTTAGAGCATTGGGCCAGTAACCGAAAGGTTGCTGGATCGAATCCCTGAGCTGACAAGGTAAAAATCTGTTGTTCTGCCCTTGAGCAAGGCAGTTAACCCACTGTTCCCCGAGTGCCGAAGACTTGGATATCGATTATAGCAGCCCCCCCTGCACCTCTGACTCAGAGGGGTTAGGTTAAATGCGGAAGACACATTTGAGTTGAATACATTCTGATTAGGTATCCCACTTTCCTTTGCTGTTAGCTACTGCTGATAGCTACTTACTAAGGAAAAAAATGTGCTTGCTCTAACTGTGAGATGCGGTTGTCTCTCATAGCTGCTTTCAGATGAATACACTAACTATAAGTCACTCTGGATAAGGTTGTCTCTCATAGCTGCTTTCAGATGAATACATTAACTATAAGTCACTCTGGATAAGGTTGTCTCTCATAGCTGCTTTCAGATGAATACACTAACTATAAGTCACTCTGGATAAGGTTGTCTCTCATAGCTGCTTTCAGATGAATACACTAACTATACGTCACTCTGGATAAGGTTGTCTCTCATAGCTGCTTTCAGATGAATACATTAACTATAAGTCACTCTGGATAAGGTTGTCTCAGCTGCTTTCAGATGAATACATTAACTATAAGTCACTCTGGATAAGGTTGTCTCAGCTGCTTTCAGATGAATACACTAACTATAAGTCACTCTGGATAAGGTTGTCTCTCATAGCTGCTTTCAGATGAATACACTAACTATAAGTCACTCTGGATAAGAGTGTCTGCTAAATGACCGAAATGTAAAATGCTCAGATAACCATACTCTGATTCAAGTGTGTTATATTTTATGACTACTGTTAAAACTACATTTCCCAGTCCTTTGCTGTGCTGGCCCCAGCTTGTCAGGCCTACAGCTGGGTTTCTATTTGTAGTCTGTAGGCGATGGGGATGTCCCCACATTGTAGGTTTCCCCTGTCTTTTGGAATCAGTCATGATTTACAGTGGTGCTCCTGTCTTTGGAGTTTATGGGTTTGAGGTTGATGGCTAGCGCTGAAACAGCGCACACACACACACACACACACACACACACACACACACACACACACACACACACACACACACACACACACACACACACACGATGGCTAGCACTAGTTAGTGTTAGCGAGCAGCCATGCAGCATTCACAGCTGAGTAACTGGGTCAGTGGAAGATGTCTACTCTTCTTATCTCTTCAGATCTCATCTGTGGGCGCTCACCGCTCACTGGCAAGCTTTCCAGCAACCAACCAACCAACTGGTCAGACTGCCCCTCAGTCTTTCCTTTCTTTCTCTCTGTCTCTCTCTCTCTCTCTCTCTCTCTTCTCTCTCACTCTCTCCCGCTCTCTTTTTATCACAGATGAGGACACAGATTAGCATCAAGGAAATATTAGTATTTGCGTCTGTGTGTGCTCGCGTGTATGTGTGTGTTCCATTTATGTACTTGCATTCTGTGTTGGTACAGTAGGACTGCCTACATGTATGTCATCAGAGGATTGTGTTAAGGACAGCATCCCCACAGTGACTCAATTGGGCTACACTGCCATCCCTCTCCTTTTCTTTTTGTTTGGAAACCATTTCAGCTGTCGCACCGATGTGATGTCCCTGGTTGTTCCCCGAGTGAAGAGACTGAGTGTGTGTCTGTGTGTGTTAATAGCTCCAACCTGCATGGCCTGGATATCCACTGTGCGCAGAGAACACACACTCACTACAAGCTAGCTCTGCCCTCTTGTGGGGAAAATCCTATACAGTATCCTGACATCAACCGTTGACAGTAGTTGTGTGGCAAGTTGTTAGTAGGATGTACAAATTCCATCAATTATAGCCATGACATAAAAAAAAAAGTTGTTTGAATCTTTAGTTGGAATCAGATCAGCTGATGCATTCGACTCCCACAATGATCCTGTCAACGTCACGTATGGCAGCCTTCTCGATGACGTTCGTTCAGTCTTATCACAGTAAAGAGATCTTGATGCTATCAAAGTGGCTGGCATTGAAGCCAGCTTCCCTTCTCCTTTGCTAGCGCTGCTCTGACTCTGCTCTAACTCTATGCTAACCGGACGGCACTCCAGTCATACACTACAGCACTACACTAGCTACCGCTACACTTCGCTATCACTAACCTCAACCAGACTCACTCTATGGACCCCACCATCTCCCATACAGAGACACTCCATTAAAAATACATGGGGTTGTTTTTTCATTAGGCCAACGACAATGTAGTAGATCAATCCAAAGAGCCATAGCATGAAAATAATCAGCCCCCCGTCATTTATAATGAATGGTGCAATCATGCAGGACAGGGGATGTCTATTGTGTGGTGGCTGAATAGGGAGAAGGGCTAGTAGGGTAAACGATAGTATATCTTTCTCAGTCATGTGTTTTAATATAATGGGTTCAGCCGTGTGTACTAAAGCAGGCCTCTTCATGATGATAATGTTGATTGCTCGTTGTTCAAGAGAACAGTATTTTAGTGGTTGTCCAGCCTAGCCAATCGCTATCCCTCTAATCCTTTCTCTAGCCGCCTTTTTCACTCTCCCATTTCCCTCTTTTTCACTCTCCCATTTCCCTCTTTTTCACTCTCCCATTTCCCTCTTTTTCACTCTCCCATTTCCCTCTTTTTCACTCTCCCATTTCCCTCTTTTCCACTCTCCCATTTCCCTCTTTTTCACTCTCCCATTTCCCTCTTTTTCACTCTCCCATTTCCCTCTTTTTCACTCTCCCATTTCCCTCTTTTCCACTCTCCCATTTCCCTCTTTTCCACTCTTAGTCTCCCTCTATCCTTTTACCCCTTTTTTGAGAACTGTTTTCAGGAGGTGGTCTCTGTGTGAACAGCATGTTGGATGTCAATGACAAGTGCCATTCCTCATATCCCCCCCCCCTGTCTTCACATTACAACTCAGCTGATTTGTAGAGAGATGTTGATGGGGCTGCGGTACCGTGTGTGTGATGGCCTACACCTGAGGCATAATGGCATCAGGTATAATACAACCCATGACTCTGCATTAACTAAGGCAGTCACAACAGCCTTTCCCACAGCCCTCCTCCTCATACAATCACCCTTCAAGGATTGGCTCGCAGATGTGTAGTGTGTTTCCTTTCCCTCTTGTATGAATACCACTCGACTTCACTCACGCTGTATTCATTGGCCTGCTTTTAATATTCAGGATTTACAATAGCCCTGGCTTTGAAGAATGTCCATTCTTTAAGGCTGTGAGACCAGCCACGGTTTGATGACAGATGACAACAACCTTGTCTACTATGTCACTCATTATGACACACACATTACAGTGATGTATGCCATTTAGCAGATGCTTTTATCCAAAGCGACTTAGCCATACGTGCATACGTTTTTATGGATGGATGGCCCCGGGGAATTGAACCCACAATCCTGACGTTGCGAGCGCCATGCTCTACCAACTGAGCCATACAGGACAATATTACAGTATGGGGAATGTCCACAATCTCAGAGTTCAGTAGTGGAGAGGTATTATAACATGGTCTGATTGCTGTATGTGTTGGATGTTGAACCACAGGAATATCGGAAACAGGGCTGCAATTTGTTTGTTTTTGTGTGTGTAAGAGAATGACTGACACTTAAATGTGCAAAATGATAATTATTGCTATGTCGTATTCTATGTTACATGAGTGCATTCTAAAACTAATCTCTGTACCTCTCTCTCTCTCTCTCTCTCTCTCTCTCTCTCTCTCTCTCTCTCTCTCTCTCTCTAGGTCGTGCTCGTCTTTGCTCTCAGCATTGGAGCACTTGGAATATACTTTATAGACTCTTCTGAGTAAGTATCCCCTTTTTATGTGCTGGTATGTGCTTTTGTATTAACTGCAATGCAGACCACCTTACTGTACAGTAAGCTATTGAATACTACTTTGTGATTTAATATCAGATCTGATATTTCTTCACATGATCAGTAGGCGCCACAAGTGAGATCCTACGTGGAAGGCTACATACAGTCACCCACATTGGAGAAGTAGAATTGTTTATTATACTGATTTACCTGGCTGTATTGAATGACTGCTTAGTCATCATATCAGTTGCTGTTGAACACTACTTTGTGATTGTGATGCTGTGAAGGAATCAGATGTTAGACCCTTCATATGATCAATAGGTACTTCAGACAGATTCATCCACACAGGGTGTTGTCCTAGTCACCCACATTGGTGAAGTAGAATGTTTCATAGTGCAACCATGTGTTGGTTTTGATGCTTTTCTGTTCTGATGGTTTTCTGTGTGTTATCTAAAAGACTATAAAGCTCCTCTCCTCTCCTCTCCTCCTTTATGGTTTTGATGCTTTTCTGTGTGTTATCTAAAAGACTATAAAGCTCCTCTCCTCTCCTCTCCTCTCCTCTCCTCTCCTCTCCTCTCCTCTCCTCTCCTCTCCTCACCTCTCCTCTCCTCTCCTCTCCTCTCCTCCTTTATGGTTTTGATGCTTTTCTGTGTGTTATCTAAAAGACTATAAAGCTCCTCTCCTCTCCTCTCCTCTCCTCTCCTCTCCTCTCCTCTCCTCTCCTCTCCTCTCCTCTCCTCTCCTCCTTTATGGTTTTGATGCTTTTCTGTGTGTTATCTAAAAGACTATAAAGCTCCTCTCCTCTCCTCCTTTATGGTTTTGATGCTTTTCTGTGTGTTATCTAAAAGACTATAAAGCTCCTCTCCTCTCCTCCTTTATGGTTTTGATGCTTTTCTGTGTGTTATCTAAAAGACTATACAGCTCCTCTCCTCTCCTCTCCTCTCCTCTCCTCTCCTCTCCTCTCCTCTCCTCTCCTCCTTTATGGTTTTGATGCTTTTCTGTGTGTTATCTAAAAGACTATAAAGCTCCTCTCCTCTCCTCCTTTATGGTTTTGATGCTTTTCTGTGCGTTATCTAAAAGACTATACAGCTCCTCTCCTCTCCTCTCCTCTCCTCTCCTCTCCTCTCCTCTCCTCTCCTCTCCTCTCCTCTCCTCTCCTCTCCTCTCCTCTCCTCCTTTATGGTTTTGATGCTTTTCTGTGCGTTATCTAAAAGACTATAAAGCTCCTCTCCTCTCCTCCTTTATGGTTTTGATGCTTTTCTGTGCGTTATCTAAAAGACTATAAAGCTCCTCTCCTCTCCTCTCCTCTCCTCTCCTCTCCACTCCACTCCTCTCCTCTCCTCTCCTCTCCTCTCCTCTCCTCCTTTATGGTGTTGATGCTTTTCTGTGCGTTATCTAAAAGACTATAAAGCTCCTCTCCTCCTTTATGGTTTTGTCAATGGAAGCTGGTTGGCCTGGTGCCACACTTAGTTTCCATGGTAACCTAGACAAAGCAGGATATCAGTAGGTCTGCATGGTCCTCAGAGACACCCCTCACTTGTAGACCCACCCACACACACACATACATACAGGTGTGTGCGCGCACACACACATGCACACACAGTAAACTAAGCTACTGTAGCATCCCACGCTTCCATTCACCCTCCCACGCCATTCTCAGGCTCTCACCCATCCTAGCCCTGACCAGCAGAATTAACAATACTGTGAATAATGCAGAAATCCTTCAGATAATGCATTTGAATTTTCTGAACTATCCTATTAAAATAATTTCATGATTTATGTGTACACTTCTCAGGTGAGGTTTTGTCCCTTGTGTGACTATTTACTGTAGGAAATGAACATGCTTTAAGATGGTTGGGTAGGTTATCACAACATCTAGGGGAATGCTGCATATGCACATATGAATGAGTGTGCTTTTTAATGATTCACTTCCTATACAAACCTGCTATCCTCCCTCGGCTTGTTTCCTCTTCGATATAGATAGCAAAAAAGTATATATATGTATATATGTGTGTGTATATACACTACTGTTCAAAAGTTTGGGGTCACTTAGAAATGTCCTTGTTTTCCATGAAAACATACATGAAATGAGTTGCAAAATGAATAGGAAATATAGTCCTGAAGCACCTCCCACAAGTTGGATTGGCTTGATGGGCACTTCTTACATACCATACGGTCAAGCTGCTTCCACAACTGCTCAATAGGGTTGAGATAGAGTGACTGTGCTGGCCACTCCATTATAGACAATACCAGCTGACTGCTATCTCCCTAAATAGTTATTGCATAGTTTGGAGCTGTGCTTTGGGTCATTGTCCTGTTGTAGGAGGAAATTGGCTCCAATTAAGCTCCGTCCACAGGGTTTGGCATGGCGTTGCAAAATGGAGTGATAGCCTTCTTCATGATCCCGTTTACCCTGTACAAATCTCCCACTTTACCACCACCAAAGCACCCCCAGACCATCACATTGCCTCTACCATGCTTGACAGATGGCGTTAAGCGCTCCTCCAGCATCTTTTCATTTTTTCTGCATCCCACGAATGTTCTTCTTTGTAATCCGAACACCTTACACTTAGATTCGGCTGTCCATAACACTTTTCCAATCTTCCTCTATCCAGTGTCTGTGTTCCTTTGGAACACAGGAGTGATGGTTGCTGATAATGGGCCTCTACGCCTATGTAGATATTCCATTAAAAATCAGCCGTTTCCAGCTACAATAGTCATTTACAACATTAACAATATCTACACTTGTCAAGTCCTGACCAGTAAAGGGGTCATTTTGTTATTGTAGTTGGTCAGGACGTGGCAGGGGTGTGTTTGTTTTGTGTTGTTGGGTTTTTTGGGTACTGTTCTATGTCATCTATTTCTATGTGGTTATCTAGTTGTTCTATTTCTATATTCAGGGTTTTGGTTTGGCCTTCAATTGGAGGCAGCTGTTCTTCGTTGTCTCTAATTGGAGGCCATATTTAAGTAGGGGTTTTCAGCTTGTGTTTTGTGGGTGGTTGTTTCCCTTGTATAGTCTGAGCACCTTACGGGACTGTTTTCGTCGTTTTGTTTTGTGTAAGTGTATTTAGTTTTTTTCTTCAATAAAAGGAAGATGAGCATTCACGTACCCGCTGCGTTTTGGTCTACCTTTAACGACGCTTGTAACAACACTGTTTTTCCAATCCATTTGATGTTATTTTAATGGACAAAAATTTATTTTCTTTCAAAAACAAGGACATTTCTAAGTGACCTCAAACTTTTGAACGGTAGTGTGTGTGTGTGTGTATATATACATATATATATATATATATACATACATACATACATACATACATACATACATACATACATACATACATACATACAGTACCAGTCAAAGGTTTGGACACATATGGAATCATGTAGTAACCAAAATAGTGTTAACCTGTTGGGGATAGGGGGCAGTATTTGCACGGCCGGATAAAAAACGTACCCGATTTAATCTGGTTATTACTACTGCCCAGAAACTAGAATATGCATATAATTGTTTGATTTGGATAGAAAATACCCTAAAGTTTCTAAAACTGTTTGAATGGTGTCTGTGAGTATAACAGAACTCATATGGCAGGCCAAAACCTGAGAAGATTCCAAACAGGAAGCGCCCTCTCTGACCATTTCATGGCCTTCTTTGTCATCTCTATCCAAAACAAAGGATCTCTGCTGTAACGTGACATTTTCTAAGGCTCCCATAAGCTCTCAGAAGGCGCCAGAACGTTGAATGATGACTCTCCAGTCTCTGGCTGAAAAACAGTAGCGCATTTGGTAAGTGGTCGATCTGAGAACAATGAGACGGGGCGTGCGTGCACGTGAAGAGTCCATTTTAGATTTTCAGTCTTTGAATGGAAAGGACGACTCCCGGTCAGAATATTATCGCTTTTTTACGAGAAAAATTGCATAAAACATTTTTAAACAGCGTTTGACATGCTTCGAAGTACGGTAATGGAATATTTAGAATTTTTTTGTCACGATACGCGTCTGCGCGTCACCGTTCGATAGTGTCTTGAACGCAAGAACAAAACAGAGGATATTTGAACATAACTATGGATTATTTTGAACCAAAACAACATTTGTGGATGAAGTAGAAGTCCTGGGAGTGCATTCTGACGAAGAACAGCAAAGGTAATCCAATTTTTCTTATAGTAAATCTGAGTTTGGTGAGTGCCAAACTTGGTGGGTGTCAAAATAGCTAGCCCGTGATGGCGAGCTATCTACTCAGAATATTGCAAAATGTGCTTTTGCCGAAAAGCTATTTTAAAATCGGACACCGCGATTGCATAACCTCTAGGGGCTATGTGGGACTCAAGCGTGCCACCCCTGGTACACCCTATCAACAACAGGTGAAATATCAAGAGCGCCAAATTTGAAAACAATTAAATGTCATAATTCAAATTTCTCAAACATACAACTATCTTACACCCTTTGAAAGATAAACATCTCCTTAATCTAACCACGTTGTCCGATTTCAAAAAGGCTTTACGGCGAAAGCATAAAGTTAGATTATGTTAGGAGAGTACATTGACAATAGCTGTGTGTAATGTTTTGTCAATTCAAAGACAGGCGTCACCAAAAGCAGAAAACCAGCTAAAATTATGCACTAACCTTTGACAATCTCCATCAGATGACACTCCTAGGACATTATGTTAGACAATACATGCATTTTTAGTTCTATCAAGTTCATATTTATATCCAAAAACAGCGTTTTACTATGGCGTTGATGTTTAGGAAATCGTTTCCCTCCAATAACCGCCAGTCAAATCAGCACAACAAATTAAATAATTACTATTCGAAAACATTGGTAAAAAATTATATTGTCATTCAAAGAATTATAGATTTACATCTCTTGAACGCAACCGGCTTGCCAGATTTAAAAATAACCTTACTGGGAAATCACACTTTGCAATAATCTGAGCACTGCGCCCAGAAAAATACGCTTTGCGATAGAGACTAACCGCCATGTTGGAGAGATCTAAAATCGAAAATACTATGTAAATAATCCATTACCTTTGATTCTCTTCATCAGATGTCACTTCCAGGAATCCCAGGTCCATAACGAATGTAGTTTTGTTCGAAAAAGCTCATAATTTATGTCCAAAAAGCTCAGTGTTGTTAGCACATGATCTATGCCCGCCGGACTTCACTTCATGAACGAGGGGGAAAAAAATATTTACGTTCGTTCAAACATGTCAAACGTTGTATAGCATAAATCATTAGTGCCTTTTTTAACCAGAACATGAATAATATTCAAGGCGGACGATTACATTCTCTTTTAAAATGTATTGGAACGAGAGTACCCAACATGAACTCGCGCGCCAGAGTCTAATCGGCCATCACCGTTCCATGGCTCTTGTTCGGTCAGATCTCACAGTAGAAGACTCAAAACACTTTGTAAAGACTGGTGACATCTAGTGGAAGCCATAGGAAGTGCTCAAAGATTAATAAGCCCCTGTGTGTTTCAATGGCATAGGCTTAAAGGTAATTCAACACATCAGGTATCCACTTCCTGTCAGAATTTGTCTCAGGGTTTTGACTGCCATATGAGTTCTGTTATACTTACAGACACCATTCAAACAGTTTTAGAAAATTCAGAGTGTTTTCTATCCAAACCTGAACAATAATATGCATATTCTAGCTTCTGAGTTGGTGTAGGAGGCAGTTAAAAATGGGCACATATTTTTTTCAAAATTCTCAATACTGCCCCCTAGCCCTAAGAAGATAAAGGAGTTCTGTATCTATAATTCTTAAAGTAATTGTTATGTTTTTTGTGAACGTTTATCGTGAGTAATTTAGTAAATTCACCGGAAGTTTGCGGTGGGTATGCTAGTTCTGAACGTCACATGCTAATGTAAAAAGCTGTTTTTTTTATAAATATGAACTTGATTGAACAAAACATGCATGTATTGTATAACATAATGTCCTAGGAGTGTCATCTGATGAAGATCATCAAAGGTTAGTGCTGCATTTAGCTGTGGTTTTGGTTTTTGTGACATTATATGCTAGCTTGAAAAATGGGTGTCTAATTATTTCTGGCTGGGTACTCTCCTGACATAATCTAATGTTTTGCTTTCGTTGTAAAGCCTTTTTGAAATCGGACAGTGTGGTTAGATTAACGAGAGTCTTGTCTTTAAAATGGTGTAAAATAGTCATATGTTTGAGAAATTGAAGTAATAGCATTTCTAAGGTATTTGAATATCGCGCCACGGGATTCCACTGGCTGTTGAGTAGGTGGGACGATTTCCTCCCACATACCCTAGAGAGGTTAAACACTGGTTGAGCGCTGGTTGAGAGAATGCCAAGAGTGTGCAAAGCTGTCATCAAGGCAAACGGTGTCTACTTTGAAGAATCTCAAATATAAAATATATTTTGATTTAACACTTTTTTGGTTACTACATGATTCCATATGTGTTATTTCATAGTTTTGATGTCTTCACTAATATTCTACAATGTAGACTGGTACTGTTTATGTATGTATGTATGTATGTATGTATGTATGTATATATATATACACATGTTTTATTGTCACATACACCCGATAGGTGTGGTGAAATGTGTTGTTTTACAGATAGCTCTGGGTGTTGCATGACAGGCAAAACATGAATAAAGTCATGCCATGTCCAACATCTGCAGTGTTAATCTGAGCAGTAGTGCAGGGAACAGTGGTGTGGAAATGATTTCTGGCATGTGTCCAGTCCCCCGTTTACAGAAAGGGATAAAGTCCTTCCCGTCTTTACCTCTCCCTCTGTGTCCCCCTCTCTCTTTTTACTCCCTCTTTTGTTCCCTTCCTCTCTCTCGCTTTCCCCCCTCTGTCTATCTAGTTCTCTATCCCCCTCCCTCTATCTCTGCCTCTCCCTCCTTTACTCTCCCCCGCTCCCCCTCTCTCTCCCTTCTCTTCCTAATCTGCCTCGACTTGGCATATTTCAGACAAAAGGAGAGGAATAGAAAAAGATGGGGGAGAACAATCTCCTTGCCGCCATGAAAGTTTCTAATCCTTTTTAATGCCAGGGTCAGGACTTGATGGGAAGGATGAGAAACCATCTCTCTCCTTTAATTCTACCTACCTTTCCTTCTTTCACTCCCTCTATTTCTCTATCTCCCTCTCTTTCCTCTCGCTCCCTTGCTTCACCTCTCTTTCTCTCTCTCTCTCTCTCCATCCATCTTTGTGCTTGTCACTAAGTGAGCCAGTCTCCCTGTGTGTAAGGCTCAGACAGGGTCTGTGTGATTTGTCTCTGTTTGTTAACAGTCTGTTGATGTTTAGATTCTCCATTTCTATCAATGTTCAAAACAGCAAATGCTGTGTTATTGACTGTAGATGCTCAGTCACCAGTCACTCATGACAAGTCCAAAAAAAAGAAAAAGAGATTTGTCATAATCACGTGTTTAGCAGATGTTATTGCAAAATGCTTGTGCTTCTAGTTCCAACAGTGCAGAAATATCTAACAATTTCACAACAAATACCTAATACACACAAATCTAAGTAAAGGAATGGAATTAAGAATATAAAAATATATGGACGAGCAATGGCAGAGCAGCATAGACTAAGATACAGTAGATAGAATAGAATACAGTATATACAGTTGAAGTCAGAAGTTTACATACACTTCGGTTGGAGTCATTAAAACTCATTTTTCAACCACTCCACAAATTTCTTGTTAACAAACTATAATTTTTCCAACAATTGTTTACAGACACATTATTTCACTTATAATTCACTGTATCACAATTCCAGTGGGTCAGAAGTTGATATACACTAAATTGACTGTACCTTTAAACAGCTTGGAAAATTCCAGAAAATCTTAAATGAAAAAAATCTTAAATTCTTAAATGAAGCTTCTGATTTACATCATTTGAGTCAATTGGAGGTGTACTCGTGGATGTATTTCAAGGCCTACCTAAAAACTCAGTGCCTCTTTGCTTGACATCATGGGAAAATCAAAAGAAATCAGCCAAGACCTCAGAAAACAAATTGTAGACCTCCACAAGTCTGGTTCATCCTTGGGAGCAATTTCCAAATACCTGAAGGTGCCACGTTCATCTGTACAAACAATAGTACGCAAGTATAAACACCATGGGACCACGCAGCCGTCATACCACTCAGGAAGGAGACGTGTTCTGTCTCCTAGAGATGATCGTACTTTGGTGCAAAAATGCAAATTAATCCCAGAACAACAGCAATGGACCTTGTGAAGATGCTGGAGGAAACAGGTACAAAAGTATCTATATCCACAGTAGAATGAGCCCTATATTGAGAGAACCTGAAAGGCGGCTGCTCCAAAACTTCCATAAAAAAGCCAGACTATGGTTTGCAACTGCATATGGGGACAAAAATTTTACTTTTTGGAGAAATCTCCTCTGGTCTGATGAAATAAAAATAGAACTATTTGGCCATAATGACTATCGTTATGTTTGGAGGAAAAATGGGGACACTTGCAAGCCAAAGAACACCATCCCAACCGTGAAGCACATGGTGGCAGCATCATGTTGTGGGGGTGCTTTGCTGCAGGAGGGACTAGTCCACTTCACAAAATAGATAGCATCATGAGGAGGAAAATTATGTGGATATATTGAAGCAACATCTCAAGACATCAGTCAGGAAGTTAAAGCTTGGTTGCAAATTGGTCTTCCAAATGGACAATGACCCCAAGCATAGTTGTGGCAAAATGGCTTAAGGACAACAAAGTCAAGTGGCCATCACAAAGCCCTGACCTCAATCCTATAGAACATTTGTGGGCAGAACTGAAAAAGCATGTCAGAGGAAGGAGGCCTACAAACCTGACTCAGTTACACCATCTCTGTCAGGAGGAATGGGACAAAATTCACCCAACTTATTGTGGGAAGCTTGTGGAAGGCTACCTGAAATGTTTGACCCAAGTTAAACAATTTAAAGGCAATGCTACCAAATACTAATTGAGTGTATGTAAACTTCTGACCCACTGGGTAATTGATGAAATAAATAAAATCTGAAATAAATCATTATCTCTACTATTATTCTGACATTTCACATTCTTAAAATAAAGTGGTGATCCTAACTGACTTAAGAAAGGGAATTCTTTACTGGGATTAAATGTGTTTGGCTAAGGTGTATGTAAACTTCCGACTTTAACTGTACATATGAGATGAGTAATGAACAATATGTAAACATTATTAAAGTGACATTATTAAAGTGATTAGTGTTCCATTTATTAAAATGGCCAATAATTTCAAGTCTGTATGTAGGCATGTGCTAGTGATGGCTGTTTAGATAGAAGCTATTTTTCAGTCTCTCGGTCCCTGCTTTGATGCACCTGTACTGACCTCGCCTTCTGGATGGTAGCGGTGTGAACAGGCAGTGGCTCGGGTGGTTGTTGTCCTTGATGATCTTTTTGGCCTTCCTGTGACATCGGGTGCTCTAGGTGTCCTGGAGGGCAAGTAGTTTGCCCCCGGTGATGCGTTGTGCAGATCGCACCCCTCTCTGGAGTGTCCTGCGGTTGTGGGTGGTACAGTTGCCGTACCAGGCGGTGATACAGCCCGACAGGATGCTTTCAATTGTGTGTCTGTAAAAGTTTGAGGGTTTTAGGTGACAAGCCAAATTTCTTCAGCCTCCTGAGGTTGAAAAGGCGCTGTTGCTGTCTGTGTGGGTGGACCATTTCAGTTTGTCAGTGATATGTACGCCGAGGAACTTAAAACTTTCCACCTTCTCCACTACTGTCCCTTCAATGTGGATAGGTGGGTGCACCCTCTGCTGTTTTCTGAAGTCCACGATCATCTCCTTTATTTTGTTGACATTGAATGAGAGGTTATTTTCCTGACACCACACTCCCAGAGCTCTCACCTCCTCCCTGTAGGCTGTCTCGTCGTTGTTGGTAATCAAGCCTACTACTGTTGTGTCGTCTGCAAACTTGATGATTGAGTTGGAGGCGTGCATGGCCACGCAGTCATGGGGGACCGGGGAGTACAGGAGGGGGCTGAGCGCACACCCTTCTGGGGCCCCAGTGTTGAGGATCAGCGAAGTGGAGATGTTGTTTCCTACCTTCACCACCTGGGGGCGGTTCGTCAGGAAGTCCTGGACCCAATTGCACAGGGCGGGGTTCAGACCCAGGGCCTCAAGCTTAATGATGAGCTTGGAGTGTTCTATGGTGTTGAATGCTGAGCTATAGTCAATGAACAGCATTCTTACATAGGTATTCCTCTTGTTCAGATGGGATAGGGCAGTGTGCAGTGTGATGGAGATTGCATCGTCTGTGGACCTATTGGGGCGGTAAGCAAATTGGAGTGGGTCTAGGGTGCCAGGTAAGGTGGAGGTGATATGATCCTTAACTAGCCTCTCAAAGCACTTCATGATGACAGAAGTCAGTGCTACGGGGCGATAGTCATTTAGTTCACTTGCCTTTGCATTCTTGGGTACAGGAACAATGGTGTCTCTCTCTCTCTCATATTAAGCTAAGATGCACAGATAGGTTGATCTAACTCATGAGGGACAGAGGGACATATCTGACAGCTCTAGGGAAGGACAGTAGGTATTAGGGAATGACACTAGGTATTAGGGAAGGACTCTAGGGAAGGACACTAGATATTAGGAAAGCCTCTCTCTCTCTTTCGGTGCTCTCATTAAGCTAAGACAAGTCTTTCCCCCCTACTCCCACTACTCCTCCCGGCCTCTCCTCATAATAATTAGCCTTAGCTGCTCACTTTAATTCCTGTGCCACTTCAGTGGGACCAACATACCTCTGTCTGTGTGTGTGTGTGTGTGTGTGTGTGTGTGTGTGTGTGTGTGTGTGTGTGTGTGTTGACTAGCTTGAGTTACAGCCGTACTTACACTCCAACAGCTGTGGATTCGACTTCCTCTCCCCCTGATCCCACACACGTTCTCACCCCACCAACACACACACTCACACACACACACACACACACACACACACACACACACACACACACACTCTCACACATGTTCTCACCCCGTCAACGCAGCTCAAACGCTTTTTGCATGACCTATTCCTCTCTGGCGTGCCACTAAAATGTTGACGATTGATCCTATCGATGGTCAGCGACATCCAGGTCAGGTTAGTGGCAGTCATTACTGTAGCAAATACCACAGCCTTAATGATCTCCATAATACATATACATGCTCTTCAGAACTGCTCTTCAGTAGTGAAGGGAGTGGCTCATTCCTTCTGGAAGATATTAACACAGTCCTATAGAGTTTGCTACTTGCTTGGGGGGCAGTCTAAGACGTTCAAACGGAGAGGTTTTCTCTGAGTTACAAGTGACTCCCTGAGGTAACAGAGAGAAGTGTGTGTGTGTGTGTGAGAGAGACCAAGAGGCTGGAGCTCTTTATAGTATGGGCTTTTATGTCTGCCTCAGTGGAGCAGTGTTCTGTTCTCCCGAGAGAGAGAGAGACACACACACACACACACACACACACACACACACACACACACACAGACACCACTGATCAGTGGGTAAGAAACTCATCCACATCCATCTCCCTGGTGGCCAACCAGTATCCTCCCCAGAGTTGTTTTTTCCAGGCACTTCCAGGTGGCTGTTGTCTTTAAAGGAGCTGTAGTGTTACGATACCTTGCAGCAGAATGCTGGAAGGAATATTAGAGGGGAGTTTTATTGACTGGTATTGTACCTCCTACTCCAGCAGGGATTTAGTAAGTTTGTAAATTGACTTAAGAACTTCTATGTAACAAAATAAGTCATGGGTGGATAAAAGGAAAAACAAAAGGAAGAAATCAGGTTGCAAAATTCAGGTAACTTTAAAAAAAGAAATCCCTGGATTTTCATAAATCCTTGTTGGAAGATTTCTGGAATCAGGAGGGAATATGCAGGACATTCTGGAGTCCTCCAATCTGGGTTTCTGTAAAACATCAGCATGTTTTCAGAAAGTTGTATAGGAATATGAGGTGATACGTAGGGCCCATAGTTTTTCCTGGTCAGATCACGTGGCCAAGGAAAAACTCCTGACCCTAACGACAGTAGGACAGTAGGAATAATAGGTGGGATTACGGCGGTCGGCCAGTCAGTCAGAGGGGGTTACTGTCATTTCGCTGCATACAGTCATACTGCATCTGTGGAGAGGGAGTCATAATCCGTGCTTATCTCTCTTTTCAATATGACATTTGTTGCAAAGCTGATGCTATTTTGGTGATATTTTCATTGGGAGCATACTTCATCTATCCCTCCCTCCCTCCCTCCCACATCCTGGTCTGTTTTAATGCTTCAGCTCCTCGCTCTCTTTTCTGCTCCTGTGGAACAAGGGAACGACTGAATAAGAGGTATATAAGCCAGAGACTCTGCAGGACGGCCCTACTAGAAGGAATGCCCTTGTTCCTGGCCCTTGTTCCTGGCTCACACACACACACACACCCCACAGGCCACACCACACCGATACACACACATACTATTTTGGGGTTATCATATAGCCGTGTGTGTGGGTGGGCTGTGCCAAAGCATTGTGTATGTGTGAGGTTTAATTTGTGGCCTATGACCCATGCCTGTAATACTATCATCAGGGCGCTGCAATCAATAACAGCAGTGAAGAGAGAAACAGTGAATGACGTATTAATTGGCTAAGGTGAGAAATATGGCTGCCTTGGGAAGAGGACTGAGCAGACCTTATGGTGAAGGATATCACAGCTGTATAAAGATCCATCTCGGAGTAGCCAGCAGTGTAGCTGTGTGTCTGGAAGTGTGTCACTGGTCATGAACTGCAACGGTGCTGGGTTTTTCACGCTCAACAGTTTCCCATGTGTATCAAGAATGGTCCACCACCCAAAGGACATCCAGCCAACATGCCACAACTGTGTGAAGCATTGAAGTCAACATGGGCCAGCATCCCTGTGGAACGGTGTCCAAACCTTGTAGAGTCCATGACCTGGCGAATTGAGGCTGTTCTGAGGGCAACTTAATATTAAGGTGTTCTTAATATTTTGTACATTCAGGGTATAGCCTAGAGCTGCAGCTGCATTGAAAACAAGTCCCCCTCTCCACACTGTTAGTTCAGTGTGTGGCTTTTTGGAGACTTTCTCATCTTTATCAATACAGTACCTCTTATCCATACTGGCTCAATTCTCCGCAGATGGAGACTGAGACAGAAGTTAGGCGTCAACATCGTGTTCCAGGAAATTGAGGTTTGCTAAATTTATGAATGGTGGAACCTGATATTAGTTTGTGTGTCCCTAATGACACCCCGTTCCCTTTATAGTGCACTACTTTTGACCAGGGCCCATAGGGTGTCATTTGGGAAGCGTTCAATGACTGTAGAGCAGGGGTATTCAGATCTTACCCTATGCGGTCCGGACTACTGCTGGTTGCCTGTTCTACCTAATAATTAATTGCACCCAACTGGTGCCCCAGGTCTAAATCAGTCCCTGATTAGAGGGGAACAATGAAAGAAAAAAAGGCAGCGGAACTGGCTTCCATGTCCAGATTTGAATTTGAGGGCTGTAGTCTTCCCCTGTCTGCAGTCTCTCTGACAATGATACAGTATGAACTACTATTAATACCAGCCTGCAGCGAAGGCACTTTCTGCTTATGCACGTTCTGCTTCCGTTATAAACTATTCATAATACTTATCATTCATTTCCCCTTATGCCATCTAGCTATATTCCCTATAACTGTTCTTCTAGCTAAATCATAATCAGCCTACTTAGCTCTATCTGGTAATTGCTGATAAGGCATAGGTAAACACCTTTTAAGTATAATGAACGAATGAACAAATAATTGATCTGTCTAAAATGAGTTACTAATGTAGTTGCATGTAATTCAACCAATTAATTGCGTTTCTTTTTAAACATCATATCACAGGTCTAACTGTGGACTGACTAGGAGACCTGTTCAATCCAACACCAGGACTCAACAGGGCTACACAAAACAACAGGGCTACACAAAACAACAGGGCTACACAAAACAACAGGGCTACACAAAACAACAGGGCTTCACAAAACAGCGCTTCAGAAAAACAATTTCCACTGCAGAAATGAATGTAGCGTTAGCCTATATGTTTCCAGTTGATCAATAGCACAGTGTTCAGCCAGGAATGCTGAAACTAAAGGGAACTCAGTTGGATTGTGATTGAAACCTGTTTTCTTCCAGCTTGGGAGAGGAAGGAAAAGGCATTTAACTCCTAGCTGGGAATCACCCCCCCCCCTAGCCTGTACACGCACGAACGCACACACACACACACACAACACACTCACCCCATCTCTGCATGGTCCAACCACAGTCTGTCATCCATCTCCTATATAGCAGCTGGAGTCTCCATCCATCTCCTCCATTATTCACATGGAGGAAATGGTCGTGCCACATTCACATCTGTCCCCCCTGTCACGAAACCCAGACAGCACTGATTGGTCCTTATCAGAACTAAAACCATGACAAATGATCCCTATCTATAGTATAGTCCTCCAGCGGAGTGGTCTGCATGTAACCACTGCATGTTAACTCTTCCATTTCCATTTTGGTCATTTAGCAGACACTCTAATCCAGAGCAACTTGAAGTCAGTTCTTTCAACTTGGTAAAACACCATGTTTGACCACCAGAACACCACCCAGACAGAGCAGCTTGGAGTTAATGTAAGTTGAGGACGATGTTAGTTGATTCAATGGGCAGACGGATAAGGAAAGGCCTGTCGTTGTATTAGCATTTATATAAGCATGGTGACTTTTATCACTAAATAGCTTTTACGTTCAAAGGGATGTGATGGCAATGTGGTTTGGTTTTGCCACGGTAATGTTTGTGTGTGTAAGGTTGTGTGCTTTTCCCTGTTAAGCTATACTACATATACTGGGTCCCCACTACAATAGACTGTGTGTGTGTGTGTGTGTGTGTGTGTTGCGGTGAGTGACGTCTGTGCAGAGTGTACCTAGGGGAAATGAAAAAGGACTAGTTGTTTTTAGACTCCCTGAGGAAGTTGTATTTGTCCAATGCCCTTGCAGGTTGTTACGGCTTGGTAATCGTGGAGGAGGAATGAGGCGCAGGAAGCAGCGAACTCAGGGTAGTGGTGTTTTTAATATACACTCACACAAAAAAACAAATGTTCCCACACACAGGGGAGAAAATACATACGGCGTCAAACAACGTCGACACGAACATAAGCCGTCTGACAAGAAACAATCATTAATCCCGCACGAACAGGAGCGGGCCAGCTAAACTAAATAGCCCCTCTAATGGCTAATTGACCACAGGTGTCACAAAATAAAAAAAGGGAAAAGCAAAAGGGAATCGGTGGCAGCTAATAGGCCGGTGACGACGACCGCCGAGCGCCACCCGAGCAGGAGGGGGCACCACCGTCGGTGGGAATCGTGACACAGGTGCTAAATCAGTCTTATTTTAGTGATGGTGCCTTGCAGGTGCTAAATCAGTCTTATTTTAGTGATGGTGCCTTGCAGGTGCTAAATCAGTCTTATTTTTGTGATGGTGCCTTGTAGGTGCCAAATCAGTCTTATTTTAGTGATGGTGCCTTGCAGGTGCCAAATCAGTCTTATTTTAGTGATGGTGCCTTGCAGGTGCCAAATCAGTCTTATTTTAGTGATGGTGCCTTTCAGGTGCCAAATCAGTCTTATTTTAGTGATGGTGCCTTGCAGGTGCCAAATCAGTCTTATTTTAGTGATGGTGCCTTGCAGGTGCCAAATCAGTCTTATTTTAGTGATGGTGCCTTGCAGGTGCCAAATCAGTCTTATTTTAGTGATGGTGCCTTGCAGGTGCCAAATCAGTCTTATTTTAGTGATGGTGCCTTGCAGGTGCCAAATCAGTCTTATTTTAGTGATGGTGCCTTGCAGGTGCCAAATCAGTCTTATTTTAGTGATGGTGCCTTGCAGGTGCCAAATCAGTCTTATATTGGTGATGGTGCCTTGCAGGTGCCAAATCAGTCTTATATTAGTGATGGTGCCTTGGCCTAAATCAATCATTGATGTACTAACCTGGCCTTCTTTCATCTCCTCCACCCTCCCCCTCCACACACACACACATTCACACTGTTAGGGAATGCGCAGCAGATGGGTTCACACATACACACTCAAAGGTCACACATGCTCAGAAAACATGCGCAGCAGATGCATGCACACACGTGTTCACATGCGCGGACACACACAAAGGAAACAGACCGGATGATAGATGTTTTTACCACACAGTAGTCAGATAATGCCGTCACTATAGTTCTAAGTAACACTGCTTCTCCCTGTATGTTTGTGTTTAGTAGCCCACATTGAGACCACAAAGGAGACACTGCTCAAACTCATGAATAACCACTGTATTGGAGGCAGCAATCCTTCTCTGAGACTTTATAAAGACAACATTTGCTTTCGGTTATCATTTTTTAAATATATTTTTATGCCAAACTCTCTTGATACACAGACACATATACTTTGACAGTGTATGGTTCCCTTGTCCATCCCCATGTGGGTGATTCCAGTAGTTCAGTTAAACAGCTATGAGAAGACATGCCAGACTGTACGGTAGTAAACCACTATACCGGTAGTAAACCACTATACCAATAGTAAACCACTATACCAGTAGTAAACCACTTTACCAGTAGTAAACCACTATACCGGTAGTAAACCACTATACCGGTAGTAAACCACTATACCGGTAGTAAACCACTATACCAGTAGTAAACCACTTTACCAGTAGTAAACCACTATACCGGTAGTAAACCACTATACCGGTAGTAAACCACTATACCGGTAGTAAACCACTTTACCAGTAGTAAACCACTATACCAGTAGTAAACCACTATACCAGTAGTAAACCACTATACCGGTAGTAAACCACTATACCGGTAGTAAACCACTATACCAGTAGTAAACCACTATACCAGTAGTAAACCACTATACCAGTAGTAAACCACTTTACCGGTAGTAAACCACTATACCGGTAGTAAACCAGTATACCGGTAGTAAACCACTTTACCAGTAGTAAACCACTATACCAGTAGTAAACCACTATACCAGTAGTAAACCACTATACTGGTAGTAAACCACTATACCAGTAGTAAACCACTTTACCAGTAGTAAACCACTATACCAGTAGTAAACCACTATACCAGTAGTAAACCACTATACCGGTAGTAAACCACTATACCGGTAGTAAACCACTATACCAGTAGTAAACCACTTTACCGGTAGTAAACCACTATACCAGTAGTAAACCACTATACCAGTAGTAAACCACTATACCGGTAGTAAACCACTATACCGGTAGTAAACCACTATACCAGTAGTAAACCACTATACCAGTAGTAAACCAGTATACCGGTAGTAAACCACTATACCGGTAGTAAACCACTTTACCAGTAGTAAACCACTATACCAGTAGTAAACCAGTATACCAGTAGTAAACCACTATACTGGTAGTAAACCACTATACCAGTAGTAAACCACTATATCGGTAGTAAACCACTATACCAGTAGTAAACCATGGAGTCTGTTGTTATTGTTGTCTCTGTTCCTTGCTGTGCCTGGAGGAGACAGCCAAGGTCGGCAGCAGGCTAACACTCACACAAACACACACACACACACGACTGGGATCTGCTGTGCAGACTGAAGGAAGGTGTTACTGGGTTATTGTTTGTGTTCATCCGTTCCCTGTTCCTCCCCTGTAGGCTGGTTTCTACCTCTGTGAGCTTCCCCAAGCCTAATGTCTAGTCAGAGGAGGTTAACGTGAGGAAACATTCCTATCCTGAAATAGACCTCTGTTCTGCAGCCGCAGGGCCACCACGCTCTGCTCTATTCCCACCACTGTTTGTGGTTGTGTGGTGTGGTGTGGTGTGGGGGGGGGGTGGAAGTGTGTGTGTTTGTTTCGTGTGCATTTGTATTTGCTTGTATGAGCAGCAACATATTGTGTGTCTCTGTAGGTACGAGCAAGTATGTGTTTGTGTGTGTGTGTGTCGATATTGCGGTATATCCTCTGAACTTGCAGCTTCTCGACCAAGGAGCTGGAGCTGCTTCATGTAAAATCAAGACACTCTCTCTACACCTAACTACCCTCCAACTCAAACACAAGCTGACCAGAGTTCAATCCTGAGGCACCCACATCTACAGGCAATTTCCACATGGCCTAGAAGCAGTCCTGTACTGTGTGCTATATAAGGCCCTGCTAGAGGAAGAAGACAAATTGTCCCAACGCCCATGGGAGCACTGTCCCTCTCTCTCCCTTTTCCTTCTCACTCTCTCATTCACTCTCGCTCTCTCTCCCTCGCTCTCTCTACCTCGCTCTCTCTGCTATCTCTCCTTGCTCTCCCCCCTCTCTTGCACATATGTCGGTCTCCCCCCTCCTTCTCCCCCTCTCTCTTGCTTTATCTTGCTCTCTCTTGCTCTCTCTCTTGCTCTCTCTTGCTCTCTCTCTTGCTCTCTCTCTTGCTCTCTTTCTCTCTCCCTCTCTCTCCTTCTCTCCCTCTCTTTCTCTGTTTTTCTCGCTCTCTCCTTCGCTCACTCTCTTGCTTGCTCTCTTGCGCTCTCTCTGCTCTCTCCCCCCACTCTCACATATCTCTCTTTCTCTGTCTATCTGTCCAGAAGTGCCCACCTGACCAAGCTCCAGGCTTTAGGAGGAGGCTGCAGATGTAATAACTATTTTCTACCAGGCCAAATGACGGCATGTGGCCTGCTGGATCCCATGTGATTGGAGGGTGCTACCAAGGAGCTGCTTCATGTAAAATCAAGACACTCTCTCTACAACTAACTACCCTCCAACTCAAACACAAGCTGACCAGAGTTCAATCCTGAGGCACCCACATCTACAGGCAATTTCCACATGGCCTAGAAGCAGCCCTGTACTGTGTGCTATATAAGGCCCTGCTAGAGGAAGAAGACAAATTGTCCCAACGCCCATGGGAGCACTGTCCCTCTCTCTCCCTTTTCCTTCTCACTCTCTGCTCTCTCTCCCCCCTCTCTTTCACATGTCTGTCTGTCTGTGTCCCTCTCTCGCTCTCTCTAGCTCTACCTCTTTATCTCTCTCTCCTTCCCTACCACTCTCTCCTTCTCTACCTCTCTCCTTCTCTACCTTTCTCTCCTCTTTCTTTCTCTCTCTTCCTCTCTCTCCCTCTCTCTCCTTTTATACCTCTCTCTCCTTCTCTAGCTCTCTCTCCTCTCTCCTTCTCTACCTCTCTATCCTTCTCTACCTCTCTATCCTTCTCTACTTCTACCCTCTTTCTCTCCCCTCACATTCTTTCTCTGTCTCTCTCTCTCCCCTCTCTTTCTTTCTCTCTCTCCCTCTCTCCCCTCTCTTTCTTTCTCTCTCTCCCTCGGTCCAGCAGTGCCCCCCAGGCCAAACAACAACATGTGGCCTGCTGGAGCCCATGTGATTGTGAGGGTGTGATGTGACATTGAGGCCCGGGATCAGGCCTTTGTCTTTCTGCTCTCAATGTGGCATATACACATATTTTGGTACCCCAGTAATTCTGCGTCACAATCCTATCTCTCCATTTCAGATGCTGAAATTGCCATCTCAGTGTTTGGTTCAGCTAACCTGTAAATCTGGCGCCACAATGCCCAGACAGTTTCTAGAATGATGGGGAGGAAGGGGTGGTGTTGTTATTGCTGACTCTGTCTTTGTAAAGTACCTTGGTGTGCCAGGCCTATCTATTTCCAGATCCTGTATAAAACAACCTAGCTCCCAGACATCAAGGGGTCAGTCCTTAACACTTCCTTGAAAAGGATGTGATGATGATAAGAGGGCAGTAGACAGCTAAAGGATTCCACTGGAAGCATTAGGGACCAATAGGAAAGGCTGCTCTAGGCTTTTGAGTGTGTGTCGCATGGGGAGCAATGTTAACAGACAAACGTACGCGTGCACACACACATACACAGTGCTTAACTAGTAAATCGGGACGAGCCGGAACAAAATGTGAGCACGAGAGATGTACAATGACGTAGAATTGCATGAAATTAGTTTATAAAAGACCAACATTTTCCTGGACCCTAGGCCACTATAAAGCTTTGCATGCATACCATCGCATTTGTGTAACGACAGAGCCGTAGAGTAGAGACGCTTACAGACGTTGGGAAAATGTTGGCCTTTTATAAATGGATTTCATGCCGTTTCTACATCATCTTACATGACTGGAGACTTTGGCATAATGTGTTTAAGACAACTGGGAAATCGGGAAAAAACGAGCTCAGACCACTGGGAATATTAGTTTTGAACGGTCATCCCGACTCGGAATTCCAAGTCGGGAACTCAGGCCTCTTTCTAGAGCTCCGACTTTCCGAGCTGAAGATCACTGAGTCATGATTCGACCTTGTTTTTTTCAGAATTCCCAGTTATCTTGAAATCCCCATAATACCGCACAAATGATCGAAATGACAGGCTACTTTGACAATGACAAACTGAGATCAATAAAAATGACCTTGTCTTGAATTCATCAATCACCTAGGTGTGTGAAGACATATTGTAGGCTGCAATATGAGGAGGAAATTATAGTCCTAAAAATGCTTTCCAGTTTCACTGACTCACCCAATGATGCACAACTCACTCTCTGGTGATGGCCGATGCGTTCGTGCCAAAAGCCTCTCTCTCTCTCTCTCTCTTGTTTTACTGTGTAAAACAATATTTGGAAGTTGATAAAAGGTTTTGGTAGCCTACAGCAGACAGATTAGAGTCATTTGCTTTCCAACCTGTGTTTTCCCACAATTGTAGGCTATTTGAAATATTGCAAAAGGCCAGTTTTGTATGCATTCACTGACAGATTGGCAGCATGTTCCCAACTGTAGGCTATGCCTTGTTATTGGGCTACAGCTAAGCTATTTTTAAAAGAAGCAATTTATCCTCTGTAGCAAATTTTTTGGCTTTCTCGTGGTGTAGTAGACTATTCTAACGTATTTAATTACTTTCGGAACAGATAGCGGGTAACTATAATTTTGGCAAATTTATTTCAATTTATCAGGGTTGCTGCAGCTCCTCCAGAATCCTTTGTGCGGTTATGATTCTATAAGGAAATGCAATGCTGGAGAGGTGAGAGGTGCAGGCACATGTCGATCAGAGCAGATAGAGGGAGAGAGATCATAGAACGTGAATCTCATTCTACTCTTTATTAGAATTTGTACATTGCAAAAAGTGAAAATCATTTTTCATTCCATGAGAGGTACCAGATGCGGCCACATAGGTTCCGGAACGAAACCGTCCAAAACGGAGAGGTGCTTGTTCCTGTTCCGGCAGGATCCGGCTCAAATGAAGCACTACATATACAGTACATATACACACGCACTCGCTAATGCAGTTGTTTTTTGGTTTGATCTCTGATTAAATCTTATCCATTTTCTCAGCCCAGTACAGTCCAATCTGTAGATGGACAGGGGGCTTACAGACCATACACCACCAAACCCAAAACATAGACCAAATGGATATTGACATTTAATCAACCCAGCACAAAGTATTTTTGGATTGGCTGTATGATTCATAACAGGGTTTGTTTTCACATCACTGTTAGTTTTATAGGAGATCGGAGGGTTAGTAGTGTGTAAATAGAGTATTCAGGCTAGATCAATGGCAATTCCACTGAAGGGTCAGACATATTAACCTCTGTCCACTGACTGGGAAAGGGGGATACCTAGTCAGTTGTTCAACTGAATGCATTTAACTGAAATGTGTCTTCCGCATTTAACCCAACCCCTCTGAATCAGAGAGGTGCGGAGAGGTGCTTAATCTGGGTGGCTGTCTGGGAGAAAATAATATATTTTAACCAAATAATATAATTCAGGGGCTATTTTAACCCTTTATCCATATATACACATAGATTTAAATCTGTTGGGCCACATGCCAAGATTCATGCCATGATAAAGACTGTTCCATTTTCAAGCATACAGTACTTAACTTAATCCGAAATCATCCAGCTATCAGAACAGCAGTCTTTGCTCTCATGTGATAACAATTCCTCACACATTTCTCTCATGGTTATAACTTGTCATCTTCTCTGATGGATCACCCCCCCATTAAGATGTTTTATGTTAAGTAGAGGATGATGATCGTACTGCTCTCTCTCTTGTCTTCCACCCCTGGGAGCCATTCAAACCCCATTCTCCCTCTTCCACTGAGCCTCTCTATACACCTGTTTAAAGCCATTCGTTTTGCTGTGAGGAGAGGCTATCCTTCACTGTTGACTGTCTAAATGAGCCTATACATTCCCATAGGCAATCAACTCCCATAATGAATATTAATATCTGTTGCTCACAACCACTGTGGTGAATTTGATGTCAAATTTTCCATGAAAAAAAAACACTGTTCTACCATAATGAAGAATTTAGTGGCATTTTGGCTACTATTGCTTTGTTAAAAGCATCCACTTCCTTAATGGTTAATCATAATATAAACATAAAGATGGATTATGTGACAGATGAGAGGGATTTTTCCTCATTATTCATTGTTTGGCTCTCCTGAGGAGAGAGGAAGCAGCATGCTAGCTAGCTAACTAGGCTAGCTACTATACTATACTGTACCACCTTGCTGATTGCAAAGAGCCATGTCCCTTCTTTATGGGATATGTATACTAAAGGTAAGACAGGACAATATACACATGGG